>NW_010234267.1:0-27664 GCF_000690775.1 Eurypyga helias
GGGTGCGCACCCCTCGGGCAGGCAGCGCACCTCGGGGGGAGCATAGGCGCTTCCCGGAGCGGAGGGTGGTGGGATGAGCGAGAGGGGCTGAACGTGTCCCGTGGGCTCTGTCCCGTCCCCGACACGGGTGGGGAGCACGGGATGTGCCAGGGCCAGCACCTGGGCTTGGCGAAACCTCAGCAGGCCTGGAGGGGAAACCGGCCCCCCTGGAAACAGGCTGCAGCTCTTCACCCTCCCTGTACATCGATCCTGGTTTTTTTTTAATTGACCAATGTATTTCTGTTGAGTAAGTTGTATTCCTGACTCCAGAAAACGCCTGAACCTTCAAGCTTCTTCCTGCTCCAGTGGTGCTGGATGTAGTTTGAAAAATAACTCTTCGTTTGCCACTAGCTGCTTGAAGAGCATAAAACATTTTATTTCCTTCGCCTGCTCTTCCGCTGCTGTGTGTGCCTGGTGTTCAGTGACCCTGAGCCGAAGGAATTGGATTTATTTGCTGTCCAGTTCACTCCTTGAATGTTATCAACACGAATTCTAGGAAGGGTTTGTAATGGGACAGGGTAACGGCAGCATTGGAATAATCGAGATCTAGGGACAGAGGTACCAAGTGCACTGCTGAAACCAGGGAGGCTTCAGTTTCGCTTAGCAATGACATAATTAATACACTGGCGACGGGGCTTGCGGTCCTCCGCCACGTATCGGCGTGATCTGAGCGCTAAAGCTCAGGGCTGAGGCTCGGAAGACCTGGATTCTCACTCCTGAGTCTCCCATCTGTGGAAATGTCTTTCTTTGCATTTCATTTTTCCCGCTGTTTTCACGTGGAAAATTCATGTGGGATGAGAGTTTGTATTGCTGTTGAACTGCTATAACAGAGATTTTCTGATTTTTATATGCAAGATTGAGATGAGAATGGGGAATTAAAGGCCAGTGCATACCAGCAGGTGGCATAAAGAAAAGATTTTGTGTCTGGTTTGGCGGTTTTTTGTGTGTATTTTTTGTTTAAGAAGCTTTTTTGGTTGGGTTTGCAGAGCTGCCCTCAGTTTTGAGGCTCACGTGCTGCAGTTAACCGGGATGCTTCATAGCTAACATCCTCTGTACTTTTGCTGGGTTTGAAAGGGGCTGTAAGGTGTCTTGTTTTGGAAAGGATTCATCCCATTTTTCTTTCTGATGTTTATTTGGCCTGTCCAACAGCATGTGACTAATGTATCTTTTATGGTTTATTTGAAGATGCATAAAGAACTTAAGAGAAGTTCCCATGATACGGTGCATTCGTACCAGAAACTGTGATATTCATAGAATCATGGAATGGTTTAGGTTGGAAGGGACCTTAAAGATCATCCAGTTGCAACCCCCCTGCCATGGGCAGGGACACCTTCCACTAGACCAGGTTGCTCCAAGCCTCATCCAGCCTGGCCTTGAACACTCCCAGGGATGGGGCATCCACAGCTTCTCTGGGCAACCTGTCCCAGTGCCTCACCACCCTCTCCGGGAAGAAGTTCTTCGTGATATCCAATCTAAACCTCCCCACTTTCAATTTAAACCCGTTACCCCTTGTCCTGTCACTACAGACCCTTGTAAAAAGTCCTCTCCCAGCTTCCTTGTAGCCCCTTCAGGTACTGGAAGGCTGCAATAAGGTCTCCCTGGAGCCTTCCCTTCTCCAGGCCCTGTATTTAGCCATTAGTAAAAGATATCCTTTTGCTTCCTCTGATCCCTGATTCTGAATAATGTGCAATTCCCAAATCTCTCTCTAATCATTAACAGGTATCTCACCATCGCCTTGGCAGTTCTGTGCTTTACCTGTTAATGGACAATGAGGCGCTGGGCGTTACAGCCGAGATGGCACTGGGTCTTGTAAATACACCGAGCAAACACGACTGCACGGGAATCGCAGCGCAGGCTGGCAGCATGCGTGCCGGCTGTCATATCACCTCTCTTTTCCTACGTGGTGCCTCTGGGCTGAGATACTAAACGTTTCCGTGATGGGAGCAGTTGAGAAAAGTCTACTATTGCTACCGTTGGTCTCAAATTCAACGCTAACGCAAATGATCTCTACGCTCGGTGAACGGTGTGGTAGGGAGGTTTCCCGAGATGCTTTCCTTTTCAGAGGGCTATAGAGCTTAAGTATCCTAGTCAGTGTCTTATCTGGGGCTTTTTTTTCCCTGGAAGAGAAGAAACTTCCCAGATGAACATACAGGCGTTGCGTGTGTTGACTTTAGATAACATGCGTGGTGTCGGCGTGTGCGCGCTGTTTAACCCAGCGGTCTAGTCTGGTGAAGGTTGAGGAGCTTCAGTTGCAGATAAAGTAAACAGCTGTTCTGCTTTCATTCACCTTTCCTTACATCCCTGAGGGACGTCACGTGGCATGAGAGAACCAGGGGAAATAGCCTATTTCGAGATTAAGCAAGAGCAAACCGAATCCTCACCCGTGTGCGTTCTGTTCCAGAGCTCCTTTCGCAGCCATGATGCCTGTTGCGACCGTGATGCCCGACGACACGCCGATGTTTGACCCGAGTATTCTGCACGAACTTGACTGGAGCGAGAACACAACGACATTTTCTCCTGCTATTTCTCCTTTGGATCCAGGAGATGGCCTGGTTTTGAGACCACTTTGCACGGCTGATTTAAATCGAGGTAGAATCATGTTTAACGATCACCACCACTGAAAGCTAGGTGCTGAGCTAGATAACAGGCGTTTCTGCATCATCTCTCAATAGATTAGGATTGCTCGTTTTACCTGATTTGGGTTCGTTCTACCCATCAGGAATTTGAGCGCTCGGCACTGTGCATCGGTGCTGTGTTGGGTGACCCTCAAAATGGGTTTTACGGTTTTATTAACCTCACAAACAGAATTCAAGTCAAATCTTATAAATAACCCACCGCTTCCTATTCACCACAATGTTAGGGAGGGAGTACGGTTGTTCTTACTCTTCCCTTTGATAGAACAGTGATGATACTGGTGCGTGGAGACTTCCTCAGTGCCGTAATTTGGATAAAAAGGTTGTTCCAGACATACAGCTGAACTTAATCTCAGGGCTTCTACTTTTCTTTCTTGAACACGTGCACCTGCTGCGCTCAGCCTGCAGTTTGCAGCTCATCCTTCAGCTCTGCTGGGGGCAGGAGCTGGGTTTTAAGATGAGTCGAGCTCTGTAACAGAGCGGCTGGTTTTCACGTACAGCTGAATTGGATGGGGATGTGGGGATGTTCGCCGTCGCAGCAGCTGCCTCGGGTGGTTCTGTGCTGTTTGGAGCTAATGGTGTGTCTCTGTCCCTCACTGAGGGTTGTTCCCCCCACCCTCTTCTTTTATAACAGGCTTTTTTAAGGTTCTGGGTCAGCTGACTGAGACGGGAGTTGCAAGCCCAGAGCAGTTTATCAGTGAGTATATCATTATTCCTTGCTATTTCCCAAGAGGGTTGTGGGAACCAGAGCATACTGATGCTGACAGCAAAGCTACTTGGGTGTGAGGCTCCCGACTGCCTGAGGCCAGAGGGATCTGTTGGCTCAGCTCCCCTGAGGCAGCCTTTGGCACTCGGCGTCGGATCCAGTCGCAACTACCCCAAAGGGCTTCTTGGCTGGGACAGGCCTAAATTGTACACCTGCTTTCGAGGCAGAGCTTTAGGTACTGGCAGAAGGGACGGGTGTGCGGGGCTTGTTTTGGCTGGATTGCTGCGGCACAGGTAGAGGTAGAGGCTCGGCTGCGCTCACAGCATCCCAAGCTTGCTTCGCTGGTTTAACTGAGGTGTCTGCAGACGTAGAGGTGCTGCCGCCTCCATCATAGCGCCCATCTCCGGAGCCTCTGGGGAAGGAGAGTTCTCATGGCAGCTGAGGAAAAGACACTGGTTTAACTTTAGGTTCTGTCTGGTGAGTCTCACCCCAAGGCTTCCAGGTTCTGGGCTCCTGGGCTCCCGTTCCTTGTGATCCCAAACCCCCCATCTGTGTTTGGGGTCTGTTGCAAGCGTTAGGCTTCACTGCAACTTGAGATGAACAGCAACCGTTACGCTGTCTGTCTGCTCCCACAGAAACCTTCGAGCACATGAAGAGATCTGGAGATTACTACGTTACTGTCGTGGAAGACACAAATCTCGGACAGATTGTTGCTACGGCAACGCTGGTGATAGAACATAAGTTCACTCACTCCTGTGCAAAGGTATATTCTCTCGCTGCAGCTGTGAAATGAGGAAAAAGATCCTGTCCCCAGACTCTGGGCGTGTTTTTATTGCTGTGTGACAAAGTGCCATCTGCATTTAAAACTATTTCCTGTCCTTGGGTGCTCAGCTAAACAGAAAGGAAGCTTTGGCTTTTCTTAAGAAGGAGCCATTTGATTTGTCCCGCTCTCCCTCCCGGTGAGCTTGGTTCTGAGGGAGCAGGTGGCTGAGGATCTCGCTGCCGCGGAGTCCCAGCTGGACGTGAGATCGCAGGGAGCGGGAGGGACACGGGTGCCTCGGCGGGGAAGGGCTGCGGTGGTTCTGCAGCCCGAGCTGGAGGGTGTCGACACTTACGAGCGTGTTGACCACAGGAGTTCTGAGCAGACACAAATCCAGGCGTGAAGGGAAACGCACGCACCAGCATTCCATTGGGCTAACGCTGCCTGTGTTTCCGCAGAGAGGAAGGATAGAAGACGTCGTGGTCAGCGGGGAGTGCAGAGGAAAGCAGCTCGGTAAACTGTAAGTATCTCCCCAGCTTTGCCGTGTGACAGCAGGCAGGCAGCAAGCCCTCGCCCGCTTGGTTTCTGTCCCCCCCCGGCCTTTCCACGCTGATGGTCGGCAAAGATCGCTGGGCAGACCTGGGGGAGGAGGGTTTTAGCTCCGTGGGTTAGCTGCAGGGCACATCTCCCAGCCGGCCACATGGGATGCGTTGAGCCACGAGGTACCGTACGGCTTCTTGTAACAGCAGCACAAAGCAAGACAGGGGGTAACGGGTTTAAATGGGAAGAAGGAGATTGAGATTGGACATCAGGAAGAAATTCTTCCCGCAGAGGGTGGGGAGGCCCTGGGACAGGTTGCCCAGAGAAGCTGTGGATGCCCCATCCCTGGAAGTGTCCAAGGCCAGGCTGGATGAGGCTTGGAGCAACCTGGGCTAGTGGAAGGTGTCCCTGCCCGTGGCAGGGGGGGTGGGACTAGATGATCTTTAAGGTCCCTTCCAGCCCAAACCATCCCGTGATTGAATGAAAATTGTCTGCAAGATGCTGGTCATTTGGTCTTTATTTTTTGGGCCAGCAACTATCCTGTGTAGTGAAGGAAAATGCAGAGTGCTACAAACTTCAGTACTGTAGGTCTGCCTTTAGCTAATTAAACATTAATTGATCCAGCACTCAGGGCCGTTTCATTTAACTGTTGTCTGTCTTTTTTTTTTCAGATTGACGTCCACCCTCACATTGCTAAGTAAGAGACTGAACTGTTACAAAATCACGCTTGAGTGTCTGCCAAAAAACGTGGATTTCTATAAGAAGTTTGGATATTCGGTATCTGAAGAAAACTACATGTTTCAACGGTTCTTTAATTAAGAACCAGTTTGGTTGGTGGTTTGTTTTTGGGGGAGAGACTGTTGGTGGAGGAGCTTGTGCTACAAACATTCTCTTCGTGGAAAATTTATAGTTTATTGCTGCAAATAGAATGATCCCTGTAAATAATGAACATCCAGTGTGTAAATCCTGCAAAAAAAGAAACAAACCCAGATTACTGACGTTTTAGAAGGGTCCTCGGAGTTGGGAAATAAGCACCTAGAACTAATTTTTACTACTGTTTGGTCGAAGTGAAGCGCTTTTGTTCTAGCTGAGTTACAAAGGACTCTCGTTAAAGGGATGGGTTTTTAACCAAAGGTATATATTTTTATCTCAGAATTTTTCTCGCCTTGTATTTTTCTAAAGGTTGGCGCTGTGTTTCTGGGTAGCCGAAGTACGGCCTGCCGGACTTTTCCGCTGTCCGTACTTCACGTAAGGAGGACGTAGCTCGGGATGCCACAGGGAGTGGTGGGGAAGGGGCGTTCGGTCCATCCTTTCCACAAAACCTCCCTCAAGTACTGTTGATGTTCACGTACCTAAAGCTTTACGGGTACTGGATCGCGCGGGTACGGGAGAATCCTGACGGGCTACGCGGAAGCCGATATTCCGAGTCTAAATGTGGATGTGTTTCTCGCTGCAGGGGTCCTGCACTTTAGCTGATAACTTTGTTTTCAGGATAATTACTTGTTTTCTGACAAAAAAAAATAACAGGCTGGTTTGCGACAGGGCGAAGGTAGTGGGGAAAGCGGAATGTCTGGCAGAGGAGAATGGTTAGGTTAGTGCTCCATGGGAGCGCGACTCGGGGCGGGCAGCGACATGTTCGCCGCACGCAGCGGGACGGTTCGCTGCGTGAGGACTCGAGGGCCAGGCGGGCTGCGGGTTCGCTGGTAACCGCCCGTAGCAAACCGGCAGAGAAACGCTCCCAGGTCCCCAGGGCTTGTTGCTGCTTTGAAGCATCCCTCTAGAAGATTGGATATGTGATTTTAGCACTTTTGCCAGCGGTGGCAAGCAAATCATGCGCAAAGCTTGGGTTCCAGCAGTGGGGTTTTGTGCGAGGGAGCGACAGATCCCACGTCTGCGACTCGGGCATTACAGATCGGGACAGGGCAGCCAGTCGTGCGCGTGACCCGTTAGGCCTTACGGGCTGTTCTCTCGTTGTGGAGAGCTGCTTTGAGCTGTGGCAAGGGTTCTGTTTAGTGTTCCTGATGGTACTCCACTCGATGCAGTGTTTCCTTGGTGATGTCTGTTTTATTTATTGATTATTTTTTAAAACAAAACCTTTAAGCTGAATAAATGACTGCCAAATGGATCCGGTCTGGTTTTGTACCGCAGTGTTGTGCCTGGTGGTGTTTTTCCCTAAGGAAGAGCTGGGCTTCTCCTGTGACCATCGAAGAGGCTTGAGCCCCAACTCTTAACTAATCATATGAAATCACCTACAGATTTATGCTGCACCCAAAGTGACTGACATGGATTTTCTTGCCTTTTGCCATTTAATTCTGAATTACCACTACTTTACAGGGGATTACTTGAATTCCATGATACCTACACCTTCTAAACAGCTCCAGGCCCTCATTAAGAGTTAATGAAGAGATCGGAGTGAGAAGTAGGTGCTTGTGTAGCCAGCGTAGATCACTGAAACAAACGAATTGGGTGGAAGGCTTGGTCTTGTGGCTGCACAATGCCTCGGCTGGGAGGAATCCAGCAGCAGGCCTGGAGTTTTGAAGAGCCCTTTCTGCTGTACCAGAGGTGACATCCTCACCCTCGGCACACTACTTCCCCTACGGAAAGAGCCGCTACAGCAGCTCTGGGTGGAGAGGGAAGGTCGTGTCGCCTGCTGCATCGCTCCTGGAAGGAAGACTGGACTCGGGATATGGCCTTTTACACAAGGAAAGGGCCATGGATACGAGCTGCAGGGTTCGAGTGGCTTGTTGGCAGCGGAGAACCCGGAGCGTTAGCAAACACACCAGAAGCTGCGGGTAGGGTCTGTGGCCTTGCCAACACTGCTGGTTTCAGCACACCCCAGCCAGCTGGAAGAACAGCTACGACGCAGGTATACGTGTGTCACGGGAAGCAGGAAAGTGCCACTGCTAACAGCACTCAACAGCAACACACGGTGTTAAATATGCTGTGTGTACTGGAAGCAACCCTATTAATTTTACCTACGGTACAATTGGCTCAAACTCCCAGGGATCAGAGGAACTAAGGATCTTATCAGCAATCAGCCAGTGAGACACCTTCCAACATAACTACCAGCTTCTCCAGAGGCTTAAACTGGGATCTCGCTTTCTGGGTAAGAGCTCTCTTCCCCCAGCAGATCTCCAGCTCCTTCACTCTGCTTCCCCTAAGCTGGAAAAAGGGAACTTAACCTATAGCTGTGGCTCCCAAAGATCTGGGTGCTTGTGTCTGAACCCAGGGAAGGGGAAAAAACCCCACCAAACCCTAATTCAACCCCTCCTGCTACTCTAAGGCTGAAGTGATGGACTCCTGGTGCCGATGACCACCCCTGGTGAAGCCAGCAGTAACTGAAATAGCTCCTGGCAGTAAGCTGAATGAGACAGATGTCAATAGAAGACTTAATAGATGCATGAGGAAGAGTGATCTCGGAATCCCTTAGGATCCCAGAGGCTGTGTTATCGGCAGGGCAGCAGGCAGACCGAGCAGAAGGACTGCAGAAGGCATCACTAAGGGACAGAACCCGAGTACAGACAAACAAGCCTCCTACGGGCCAGCGTTTCCTCTCTACCCCTGCCCCAGGGAGCTGAAACAGAAAGCAGTTCTACGCTGGAGTCACGGGTCCCACCCTTGTTCCAGCAGCAGCACGTAGCTGCCAGCTTTGGGGGAGCAGCGCGAGACAGACGTCCACAGAGCAGCAGCCACAGGACAGCCCCGTGGGGTGAGGGGTGAAACGGCCGTGTGGGGAACACACACCTCACCAGCCCATCAGAAACCCAACTGCAGGCTCGCAGCTTAAACTGACACCGACAAGTCGCAGTTCTCACAGAGGTAACACTTTTTTCAAGCTGAGGATGCCCTAACTACGGCATACGACATTCCGCAAGTAGTTTTTTTCTGGAGGATTTGCACTGCTCCATCACCGCGGAGGTGGCAGAGGACAGACGGCGCAAGGGAAAGCGCTGCTGAGCGCTGGCACAGCTCCAGCGAAGCTGTGAGCCCTCCCCATACACAGCACTCCGGGCCCTTCCCGTTCCACACCAGGAGAGGTTCTGAGGCTGTAAAGCCTCACCCCAGAGTCCTGGCTCAGCTAAAGGCCCTGATTTACTGCAGCAGCATTTCCTCCTGAGGTGTCACCAACATCTGCTCCAGCAGCATGCTTTAACCCAGACAGCAGTTTTTAAACCCAAAGCTCCGTTGTAAGAGGTTGCTCAGTAGCCTTGGCACAGGCCAAGAGCTCAGAGCTGCTCTGGAGGGATCACCCCTCAGGAAGGTGCCCCGGGACAAGGCAGAGATCAGCAGGTCACAGGTGTAGTCAACTTGCCTTGAATACACAAGGGTGCAACTCCTACAGGGTAAATAGGCTCCAACAAAGTAACCGAACTGTGGGATGATCCTCAGGACAAGGCAGCATCAGAACAAAATACAGATGCAGTACAAAACAGCTTCACACCTTCAAATTTGGCTATCTGCCCTAGAAGGTGTCCCCCAAGCTGCCACTCTGCCCTCAGGGCAGGTTGTTCTTCTGAGGCTGACCCAGGACTTGCAGCCAGATGCTCCCATCCTCTAGTGTCTTTTAAATTGATTCAACTTCCCTAAGCCCACAGCTTTCCCAAATACACAAGTTTTGACAGATTTGCAATTTGCTCAGTCACCACAGTGCTCCAGAGGAGCCACCACTTCCATGCAACAGGCAAGTAACGCCGAGACGACTGTCACAGGCTGCGACTGTCGCAGTGTTTCCGAGGAGGGAGAAGAGTTAAAGCAGCACGAGCCACCTTGGCAATTCAAAAGCTTTGAAGCACTGAGCAGCGTGCAACCTCCACTGCCTCTAATGCCTGAGAAGAGCCGAGGTGAATCCTAAAAGGTCGTGAGACCGTTATGGACGGTGCTTTGGACCTCAAACGATGCAATTATTGTCTCACACAGGGAACCAACTCCTCCTTCAGCACCAATCTGGAGATGGTTCAACTTAAATTAGCTACAGGTTGATTTAACAAGCAGCTTTTTAGCACTAGCTAAAAGAATTCAGTCTTGAGGTGTGTAAAACTGGTAGCTGCCCTCCGTACTCATTTAGCACAATTTTTACTAAGCAATTAATCAGCACTCTGCTGGAGTTGAAGTTATGTGAAACAAGTAGATGCTCTCAGATAGTATTTTCTCCTAAATTAGTCTCAGTGTCAGGCTCAAACAATTCAGTATACAACTGGGTCTCCTGGCAAGTTGCTCCTGCTCGGATCACAGGTGAATCGGTCTGTGAAGCACACTCCTACAGGCGTGTCCGTAAGACAGACCGAGAACAAGGTGAGTTTTAGCAAACTTTTTTCTTTACTAAAATCTCTTGTTATAAATTACACAAATAACTTTATAAACAAATCCCCCCAGCTTGCATTTTGTTTAAAGTAATAACTTTATATCATACAAATAAAGAAATTTCAAGTATGAAAAGTGCATTATTGCAATAATACCTCTTTGCAAGTCCAAAAATCTTGGTTTAGAATAAAACTGTAAAGTGTAAAAAACGAGTAAAACAATCAGTGCCATCTATTCATTCAAGAAGTCCAACATCTTAAAAGTGATGCTTAGTTTGTTGCAGAGGCAGATTTACATCTGAAAACAACGTGTAATTGAAAAGAAGCTATGTGTGTGTTCACCGTTTTCCATTGTGAATTCTCCTTCCCTAGTTTTCTTCACCTTCCTCGGCAGGAATTCGCAATACAAACAGTGCTCTCCTCAGGGATCATCCGTTCTGTGCTGCTGCCACGTGCATGCTTCCAAGTTCTTCATCCTCTTCGTGCATTCGCTTTAAACTTCCTGCAAAAGGGAAGAGGAAGGAGGATATTCAGCTTCAGGGACAGCCAGCTGCTGACAGCTCTCCTCCGACACTTCTCCACGTGGAAGAGAAATTTCCTAGGACCCACCACTGCTTGCACTCCCTTTACACCCCCCAGCTCCACTTTCCCTCACCTTTAGCAGAGGTTGCTACTGGCACACCTCTGGGTGATTGAGGTAACGTTTTTTATGCTCTAATCCCCCGTTACCTGCTTAAAGGAACGGCAAAACGTATGTTCAGTGCCACCGCCCTAATGTTAAGGGCAGCAGTTATGTCACAAACATCGTCTGCTTTCAACTTGTCGCCCTCAATTTCTCCAGTACGCCGTGGAAGCACCGACGGTGCCACGGGAAGCTCAGCCATAGGAGAAGAGGGCATTTAAGTACTGCACAGCGACAGCTGAACGCAGCTCACGCCCCCGCCACGGCCTTCCCACAGGTGCTGCTGGGGGTTTACACAGGAAGCACCAAAGTCACCTCGCACACGACAGGAGGGGCTTCTGACCTGTAGTACCAGGTGGAACCGAGAGGGATCTCTCCAACTCCAGTGGTGACATCATCTGGATGGTTAATTTTGCTAGATAGATGGCTTCATATTCCTGAAAGAGTTTAAAAATACATATTGCTATAATTTGACATAGTGCTTTGTAAGGATGAGGAATTCGGAGGGGTCACTAGGATGGGCTGGAGAGTATCTTTCAGTAAGGCAGAGATTTTTTGAGGATAGTTCTTTGCTGCTTTGGCATGAACGACAAAAACTCAGGACTTCAAGGGTGACAAGAAATGGCTTTAAGGAAGACAGTAAAATTCCATTAAAAAAAATCCTGTGAGAATGTTCAGAGAACTCATGGTTTCCAGCAGGTAATTCAGACAGGAGGAACAAAGCAAACTTGGGATACAGTAGCTTCAGGGATTTGTTACAAGGACGAGCCACACATGGCTTTGAAGTTGTGTTCTAGTGGCCTGTCACGCTTTCCGTGCCACACAACCACTCCTGGCAGGAGTTGCTGTAGGAACCAAAACCAACAAACAACAGTCTCGGGAGATACTCAACCACCCTGCTGCTGTCAGCTACATGAGAAGACACTTCAGACTGCCCTGATGTCTGCCCACCCGCTAAACTCCAGGAATATGATCAAGCAGGTTCACGATACCGCTGTTTGCCGTTTCAGACTCACAAATTCCATCGCCTATGAACGCAAGTGTCAAGAAGCATCGCTGGTGTGTGCCACAATACACACTCTGCAGTTTCCTCAGCCACCCATTAAGCTGTTTTGGAGCCTCTCGGTCACTGCACAAACCAGGATCTTTATTCCTCCTCCATTCCTGGATTTGCTCTGTCTTCCTCATCTTCCTCCCAAGCGCTACTACAGCTTCGGACGTTTACCCAAAGCACACTTACACAGTGAATGTTAAGCCTCAGTAGAAACAGTTTTGCAGGAAGACAATTCATCAAATGGGTGTTGAGTTACAACCAGAAGGAAAAGAAACTACTCACCTGAAGTTGATGGACAAATCCAGCATTAGGATTAATACAGAATCTTCTTTCTTGAACGTAAGTAAATGCATCCCTTAGGAGGAAGAGAAAGAAAATACTTCAGTGGAAAACAGTGTGACAAAAGCCTCTGTGGTTTCGGGAGCCTTTCTTCCTACTGCCAGCTCTTCAGAAACACACAGCCTCCATCGCCCCTCAGAACCGGTTTGTGTAACTGAAATCGTTTCGGCTCAATGGGAAGCAGTGGGTGTAAAATACCGAGTGCCCAACGGCACCTCCCAGCTTCGGCTCGCTGGCCTGCATTCACCACGCTACTCAGGGGGGGCCTCTCCTAGAGCGACACTGCGAGGCGGGCTGGTATCCCGCTCCCACGGGCACCTACTCCTTAAAGAAAGGATGTAAACAATCCTGCAGTGAAGTGAAACGGAATAATCTGCCCCACAAATTCTCCAGTAGGTAACAACTGGCTTATGCATCAATCCACGACTGTTTACGTTCCCTCCGAAATTATTTACTTACACCTCTTTAATTAAAAAATTAATACCTGCAGACACAGACTTTTCTGTACTGCTCTCACTTCAGCTTTGACAATGGTTAAACACATAACCACGCTCTGTTCTTACCTGTACTTCACCCCAAACGTTTCCATTATGTATGCAATAACTAAGGCAGCACTGAAAAGAAACAAAAAGAGTTAGTAAAATATATTTCCACGCTCTAAAAACAATTAAGAAGCAGGATGGATAGTGTCCTACCTTCTAGAAATCCCTGCGTTTCCATGGACAAGAACTTTTCCTAAGAACGAACAAAACAAGAAACCACAAAACCAACCATACTTGTGTAGACTGAAATTCTCAGAAATGCAGTTTTTCCTTGTTACAGAGAAGTACACAGCAGCAAGGTGCATCCTAAGAGTAAGTGCGTCTGCCTTCCTTCTAGATTTACTAACCCCGCTCTGTCCATCCCTGCCCTGGGATACAGAAGCATGATTCCTGCCCCTCTGAGGGTTTTAAGTTACAGAATCTGTATTCCAGGACCACAATGCAGATTTGAGGCCCTACATTAGAAAGGAGACAAAAACCCCCCTCGGGCACAGAACACAGTTGTGTTTGAAGTGAAAAACCCAACGGATCTACAAAGAGGTTTGGTTTCCAGTCAGAGGCAGAGGGAAGGAACACCGCTTTGTCTGAACTTGTAGAATAGTTCAAGTCAAGCAAAAAAAACCCTTAAATTTAAAAAAAACTCATACTTAAGAGCCACTAATATGTACCACTAAGTTAGTTTTAAAGCTTTAGTAACAATGTATTAGTAGATGAAGGAAAAAAGTTAACAGGATTTTACCTCCGCTTTGTAAACTTCCATCAATAAATTCTTTAGTCTAAGGAGAAAAGACAAGATTCCAAGTGTCAGATTATTGACGTTACTGCTCCTTGCATTTCAGCTCGGGAGCGTTTTCACCTCGGGCGTGCTGTCCAGCGACAACAGCGCACTCTGTACACAGACTTTGGGCACCACTTCAACCCGACATTTACGTTTCTTTCGTGCCTTTACCCGGCCATAAAACTGTCGGTGAAACACTCGTGCAAAGCCGGAGGCACAGGCGTTAAGAGGTGGCACGTGTGCGTTTTACAGCCAGTGTCACACGCGTTGCCGCTGCACGAGAAGCTTCCAAACGTCTTGGCTTAACGGCTGGGGAGGAGGGAAGCCACAAACCACCTCTGCCATACAGAGAGAGAAGCCAGAAGGGCTTTTTGGGGTGGGTAAAGGAACAAAATGGTTTTGCTCTGTGGCAAACGAACCTAAAATAGGTACAAATTGAAATCAGGGAGGTTTAGATTAGGTATCAGGAAGAAATTCTTCCCAGAGAGGGTGGGGAGGCACTGGGACAGGTTGCCCAGAGAAGCTGTGGATGCCCCATCCCTGGAAGTGTCCAAGGCCAGGCTGGATGTGGCTTGGAGCAACCTGGTCTAGTGGAAGGTGTCCCTGCCCATGGCAGGGGGGTTGGAACTAGATGATCTTTAAGGTCCCTTCCAACCCAAACCATTCTATGGTTCTATGAAAATGAAGATGCAAACCCACAGCTCAAAATTAAGGGTTTATTCCATTTCCCACTATCACTACGTAACAGGTATTGTTCAGTCACTTAATTCCTCCAAGTAAACATGTTTCAAAGTGCTGTAGAACTTAGTTACACCAACCACCTACTATTTTCTGTTGATTTTGGTTTAGTGTTTGGTACAAGAGAGACTCTTGGGTTCAAAACAGAAGTTTCCTACAGGTCAAACTCTCCAGCATTCTGCCATGACATAATTTCTTTGTTTGGAGATCACAGGGGAGGTTTTTTGAGTCCATAATAAAGACACAGCTCTTCCAGCTCTGCCTCCACTTCTGTACTTGTCAAAAGGAGTTAATTAAGCTAGTAAAGTGGCAGTAATAAGGTCACTGGAGAGCTCGCAGCCCTTCCAGGGGCCTCAGACTGCGCGTTCCACATTTGGATATTGGTATCTCTTCGTTCAGAAAAGTCTTGCTGGACAACTCCATTCCCAACCCATCCCCATTCACACGCGGCTACTTACCATCGGGAAAAAACGTATTATATTCTCGACTGGATTATCTGCAATATCCAGGACTAAATACCTGCGATGAAAAGAGCTGCTATGAGTACACAGGAACTCCGAGCTGCTGCCACCTCTACGTGTGCAGCTGACTCAGCCCCCCTACAACACCCAAACCTGCAGAAGGAAGCCAGCACTGCCCTCCCAGCTTTACTTTCTGGTCTGAGCTCCAGAACATCTACAAAGACACAACCCCTGGGGCTGCCCTGACAAGGAACTAAGTGAGGAACCCTCTCAATCCTCCCCGACAAAACCACCTCTCCGAGCAGAAGAAATTCCCAAGTGCTATGTTACAGGTGACCCAACTTTGTCTGAAAGCAGAGAATTACACACTCACACGCTCCCCATGGGTTTGTAAGTATGGGCTAGTGTTCTTCTCTGGAGCTCTACGCCTCTCTTCCAGAGCTGCACACACTCTGATCGAGTTACTAACGGATACTTCTCACTGCGGTGTTGTCTAGAGCTGAACCGGTGAGTAAGCTTCCTGGTTCGGATTTAAGAGTCTTCCTACTCCTTAGTGCATTTTTTTCCAAACACTTTTGACCATGTGAAAATGCTCGGGACAAACACTAACACACACAAAACCCTCTCATTGGTATGGAATAAGGTGTTTCGTTGTTCTGCGTGTTATGATCACTTCTCACCTAAATAACTGTTGGAAGTTTGGTTTAATAAAATTTGCTTCAATGTTTTGCCGTATGCATATTACATGGGTTATTCCATGTTTCTGAAGTATAGGTAGCTGTGGAAAAAGAAAAAAAATAGTTTTTAAGGATTGCTGAATCCACCTACAGCGCAGTAATAAAAAGAAAAGCTGTACTTAATGACACAATAGGGCTGTATCACATCCTCAAGGAAAGTTGTAGCTAGTTTTCTAATGCTGAAAACACAGTGTGGAAAATCTGTCTTTCAAACCATCAGGAGCAGCACGAGAAAGCATTCCTACCAGTGAGAAAAGGAACAGGCGCTAAAGGCGACTTCGGCGAACTCGCCTCTGCCCACCTTGCACTTTGCCTAGAACTGCAAGCCCCTACACAACGCAGTCATTTCCAGCTTGTTTTACGTGCAGGTTCCCAGTTCTGATTTGTATGGCAACACTTCTCAAAGGAAACTGATTGCCTGAGTGGTAACGTGCATGTCTCAAACGTTTTACCTTGGTTTAAGGAAAATTAGAGCCAGGCTTAACTGTAAGACTCAATTTTTTAAATACAAAAAGCTCAACGGGCGAATGCTCTCTGCAATTAGTGTGCGAGTCACTTCAGAGTTGCTCTTTCCTCTGGTTTGTAAGGAGTGGGTAGCACTGAGTAACTCAGCAGAGAGCATGAACACATGCAGAACTTCCAGCTAAATGAAAAATTTAAATTGGGACTCATTTTCTCCTGAATTAACCCTTTAGCTCACAAGATTAAGGAAATCACAGTCCTGAATCAAATGCCCCAGCGTGCACCTGAGGTGGTAGCTCAGATCTGCTCTGGAAAGGGGAGGCATGGACACCAGCCCCAGTCAGACAATCCTGCAGGCCAGAAGGACCATCCCCTGAAGAGACCATGTGTTCCTTCTACGCTGGCGTCTTCTACGTTCCACTTCAGGATTGCAGCCACATTTCCAGCTATACAGATACACTTGAACATACTGCCACAGGAACGAATCACCCCAGCAAAGTTGCCTTACGAGACACTTCTGAAAATCATACCTTGCTTTTCATAGCTGAAGAATATGGGCCTAAAAATAACCCAGGTAAGATTTCCTAGGGGGTAGAAAAAGAGACATTTAATACCAACTCCAAATAATTTGAAGTAATACATTACACTCAACTCGGACTATGGCCACGGAAACAAGTAATTTATGTATTAGTGAGAGATGTGTTAACAAGTGTCATTTATAACAGGACAAGGGGGACGAAAAATCGGTTTGGCAAAAGAAAAGAAACATGATCTGAGTGCAGGAGATCTTGTTTTGGAACAGGAATCAAGTCCTTTATTTGGACTAAGTTCCAGTTTGATGACTACATCTTACCCAGCCCCAGATCAAATGGAGAGATGTCTAACTTTGTATGCAATCATGTCTTGTAATTAATTCCAAATGACTCTCACGGAAAGAGATACGCACATAGTAAGTCTTCTAGCTTTGTCCTAGTAGTAGGAAAATACCAGTTTTACCATTTATCTCTTCTCTAATAAAGACCGGTAGGTCTGGAGACCGTCTCTTGTGCAAAGCTGTGGCTGACACCACGGCAGGGAAGTTTTAATTGTCCATCCTACCTGAACACACTTATTTCCAACCACACTGAAGTTAAAAAGCAGAGCTCCAAGACATTTTTAGCAATCATGTCCTAAAAACACTCACAAAGACAAAACCGTAGTATTTTGGGGTTTCTGAAAAGGATGTTACTTTGGGGTTTTTTTGGTACATGCACAACAGACCCAAGCCCACCGGCACCCTAAGCTGGCAACCCTCGCAGGGCAGGTCTCTCCCACGGTGCTGCCCAGCACTTGGCCCCTCAGGGCCGGCTTTGACACCCGCTCGATTGCGGAGCACTTTCCCTTTCCTCCTGACCACACCAGGGCTTCTGACTCGAGTGGTAGACGAAAGCGTGTCATACCTGCATCTCTCTCCTCATGGGATAGGTCCAATCCTTAAAAATAAAATTAAGAAAATAATTACACATACACACAGGGAAAAGCATACTCCAGCAGAGATCAGTACGGGCACGCTATATGAAAGAATCAAAACCTGGATGACGCAGACTGCACAAGCTACCTGCTGCGTAACAGGCAGACTGCTTACGCTTCCTGCTAACCTTCCACCCGGATTCCAGTGACAATCCAGCACAAGGGACGCTGCTTCGAAAGCTAACGTGAAGAAACCGTGTAACAGGCAGACGGCTTACGCTTCCTGCTAACCCTCCACCCGGATTCCAGTGACACTCCAGCGCAAGGGACGCTACTTCGAAAGCTAACGTGAAGAAACCGCAAGTGCTCCACGCCATCGAGGGGGAAGCAAACCTGCGCAGTGGGTTGTACATCCACACCGCAACTTTCTGCTTAGAAACTTCCCTCCAGAGCAGAGAGGGGAAAAAGAAGCTTTAGAACACTCTGTACAAGTCACAAAAGAAAAAAAAATCCTTTGACTGGGATATTCCTACAGCCACTGAGACAACAGTTAGAAGATAACAAGTATAGCAGGTAACTCCCGTAAAATCAACACTGCCTCACCTAATGTATTCAAACTGACTTTACTCTGAGTATTCAGGATTTAGCTTTAACAATTCTAGAAACTTATGTTCTCCATGAACACAGCAATGGGAATTTCCACCTTCCTCCATTCCAGACAGTCACACTGGGAAGGCTCCTTGCCTGGGAAACACACGTGCACGTGTCCAGCCATAAGGACACGACACTCCTCGTCGGCTCACGTACAGCACATCGCACCCCTGTGCAAACCTCAGACCCACACGCTGGGGAAGGTTTGCCACTCGGGAATGGCCCCTTCCCACCAACTACTCACTATCACCCCACTCGGTCTATCAGACTGGCCCAGAGCACGTGGCAGGATCGATGTTTCCGTCCTTCGCTCCATTTTACAGAGCTACTGGAGCTGAACCGAGCAGCACTCAGGCAGGCTCTATTCCTGTCTTCCCTTCTTTCCAACTCCTACTGTCCTCTATTAACAGGCTCTTACTCATTCTCTGACCCTCACATCCGAAGGAGTTGTATCTGAGCTCACAGTTACCAGCTGGAGAGGAAAAAAAAAAAAAGGGAAATAGTCAAACATAGCAAATCAACTAGACGGCATACATTTATTTACATAACTCTGTTGGTGGCACCACACACACCGGCAGCTAAGAAAAAACTGCCATATGTCGCTCTCCTTGGTGTTCCAATCTTCTCAGAACTATGAGAAAGTTAAACTCTGAGTATTCAACCTCTGAAGCCAGATCCAGGTTCTTCAACTGCTTTTTCGTCCACCTTTACACCGGCAGCATCAGTTTCACATTAACCCCCCATTTACTAAGGTAGACGAGAGAGATCCAGTGCTTCCCTCAGACACACACAGTTCGACAGGGAGGTTTTCCTACCTCGTTAGCAGGCTTTAAAAGGATTTTAGTATCAGGAAAAGTTATTCTGGAAAGCGCTTGAATCAAATCTGGGACAGCACTTCTGAGAAAGCAAACAAGCGTTAAGCCACTCGAAACAAATCTTTGAATACTACCTAAAATGGTAGTACAAAGAGGGAAATAAAATACCCTGAACAGGTCTTTGCTGAAGACACCGAGAGGGAAGGTACTTCTCTGTGGTCCAGCTGCAATAATAAAAGCTCCTGGGAGTAGGAAATAGGAATCCTGTGCCAAAAGGATGATATTTACAGAACTGCATCCTTTAAAGGTTGACCTAAGAGTGTTTTAGCATAATCCCATTGTCTCACTGCGTATAGGAAAGTGTAATTCATTCACCAAAAAGCAAGAAAACCCCAGTTTTCTCCAAGCATAAAACAATATTATGAGAAATAAACTCTGAAAAGCTTAAGCTACACTCCAGAAGTACACAAGTGCTTAAGTGGGTTTATTACTCTATTTATATACTTGCAGAATTTAAGAGTTTCAATCTGGAGCATAAGGAAAACAAATTCATCACTACATTGGTCAAGGGAACTTAACAATACATTACAAATATTCGTCTCAAACGCATTAGAGACAGGGAATTGTGTTAGACAGCTCTAAGCCATGCAAAGCAGGCAAGAATTCAGCAGTACACAGCCCAAAGGAAACCAAAACCCCAAAGACAACAGATGTCACAGATGTTCTGAGTGAGAAAAAAAAATGTCAGTACTGGCTCCAGGCATTAGTCTTGAGTGTTCTCCAAGAAGCCAAACAGGTACAGCTTCCAATGGGATTTAGTCTGCAAAATCAGTATCTGAAAGACGAGGTCTCTGATTAAATGTTTTCTTTACAAGTACATGAACTACTGAGAGTGATTCTGTTATGTCCTGACAGCCCTTCAAGGCTTTTAAAACTAACAAGGCAAGGTTATTCAAGTCTTATGCAAAATTATGTACCAAAAAAAAAAAAAATCAATTCATGTAGACTGAACCCAAACAGAGATCTCATTTTAGGGAATTTCTTCATCAACCATATTCTCCATGCTGTTTGAAGCACCCAGCAGACAAACAATAAGTAAAAGTTTCTCTTTTTATCAGACCAAATACAAGAATTTTGCTAAGAAAGTGACTGATGATGCTCGAGCTAGGTAGAGTAACAGCACTCCTTGCTGACAGGTACGGGGTAGGTTCTACACACTGACAGACAACTCACTAGGATGCTCTTCAATACTCCCATTGCTCTCGTAAAGAGAAGGAATGCAAGTCCTCTCCCACCAATCCCAACATTTTTTAAAGGAGCCGCTCACCTCTGACAGATCTTCCCAAACTGGATTTTGCTTCACTGACGGACAAGTTTAAGAGATCCATGCTGTGCCTCAGCTATTTTGCTGTGTTCATCTGCTGCATGTTGCATTTGTAGAAATGAAATGCCAGAGCGCTTCCACTACTGCCCCACCAGAATGGAGCAGCCAGCAAGAGAAAAGGGAATAAAGCACATTTCAAAGCCCTCCCTTGCCCATCTACAGCCAACCTCTCGCTCAAATAAACCAAAGAATAGGCAAGACCTGCCTGCACTACAGAGTAACTAACCCAAACTACATCAGGAGCTACTCTGCCAACACTAAGGGTTATTTTGTCGATATTTCGCCATAGCTATACTTGTTATTCTACAGAAGGATGGTTTAGTGGCAAAAAATGACCCCCTACATGTGCAAACGCATGTACATGTGGACTTCTTCCCTGCAGGAGTGACCTTGTCTAGGAATTAAACTATTTAAAAAATTCATAATATAAATTTTATATGAACAAGCCCGACACTGAGACTCGCCTGTGCTCAAGAGCCGCAGGAAAGCAAAGCCTGTGGTTTTTCAACGCAGAACCACAACGTACCCTATGCAATCTGCGTGTCCCTCACCAGGAGGAACGCGGTGAAATGGATATACATGGCATCACTTAACTGGTCCCTAACCGACAGTTTAACTCTAATTAAGACCCATCTAATTTTCACATATTAAAGGTACATCCGAGTCGGGCTTTGCTGAAGCTCAGCTTTGGTTGAAAGGCCATCGGCAGCACCGCGCTTTCGTTATTATGGGTAAACTCCTGCTGCCTTGTAATTTGTAGAGCCAGCTAACTGCCCTTCATGAAGGGAGCAGCTCTCAGAGGTGCTGAAAAACACACCAGTAAAATAAATCCTACAAGGGGGCTACAAGGAAGCTGGGGGGGACTTTTTACAAGGGCCTGTAGTGACAGGACAAGGGGTAACGGGTTTAAATTGAAACAGGGCGATTGATGTTGGACATCAGGAAGAAATTCTTCCCGCAGAGGGTGGGGAGGCACTGGAACAGGTTGCCCAAAGAAGCTGTGGATGCCCCATCCCGGGAAGTGTCCAAGGCCAGGCTGGATGAGGCTTGGAGCAACCTGGTCTAGTGGAAGGTGTCCCTGCCCATGGCAGGGGGGGGGACTGGATGATTGTTAAGGTCCCTTCCAACCCAAACCATTCTATGATTCTATGAATCAAATCCGTAGTTTAAAGGAGGATAGAACTTTAGATTTTTTAGTTGTTGCCCTTTATCTACTCAGGATCACTGGGTACCACCCACCATCAGCAACGGCTCTCCCTGCTTTCAAGACCATCACTCAAGTCCTTTTGAGAAGCTTCCCGCATCTCCCAGTGAAACCTTCCTGACCACTCCAGGTTTCTGACCCCTTTCCAACACGCCGACAGCTCTTCTGTGGTTGATTAATAGCATCGCTTACCTCTCTGTACAGATTTCTCTTCCCATCACAACTCATCACAGCAAGACTTCTGTATGATCGATCGTACCTCAAGAATGTAGGGCTGTCAGAATCCTCTTGCCTAAATTTGTTGCCCTGTCCAGTGGAATATTCATGTAAGTCCTAACACTCAAAAGTCTCTCCTCCAAACCTGGTATAACATTCTTGCACAAATTGCGAAATCAAAGCCGAAAGCAGCGGTTACGGCAATGACAGCCACGCGTTCTGCTGACCTGCTTCAGTTCCTGCATCTGCTCTGGCCAACCCATCTCTCAGCTATAAGTCTGTAGAGGAAATTAAAATTACAGCTAAACAGTCAGAGGACGTGATTAGATTAATTGCCAACACGACTATCACCCCCTCAACCAGGCTACAGCTTGGACTGTGGATGGATCCTGATCCCTTAACTCAATGGTTACCTTGACACAAAAGCTTTATGCTTAATTCTGAGGCAGTTTTAAGTCTAATTTATACACTGAAATAAAATCCCATCTTGGCTGTGAAAGTATTTCAGGCAATCCTTTGAAAAAAGAAAAAAACCAACTCCCAGCTGATACAGTCCAACAGAAGGGGGAAAGGGGTATAATTAATGACCTGCACAGAATAAAGCTAGGTACACCAGCCTTTGTAAAGTGGAATAAACAATTGTCAAAAGTCAGGAAATACTAAAGCAGTAACAGACCGTACTCACTTGCCAGCTTTTAATAAGAAAATAGACAAATTAAAGTATTGAAAACATATTCAAGAAAAATAGTGGCGTATTACTGAAACCTGTCATGTCTATCACCATGAAGCATGCTGCTTTGACTCAAAATCAGCTACAAACAAGAAAGAAATGAAAGGCTGCGTCTTCTGTTTCAGTCATGCTGTGCATTCTTGGCCAGTTATTCCAGGAAGAAGCATTTAAATAGAGATATGTGTCTTATTTTATATATAGAATATTTCAGTTGGAAGGGATCTACAACGACCATCTAGTCCAAGTGACTCACCACTTCAGGGCTAAATATATGTATACATATATTTTTCTTTTTCCAGGTAGAAGTCCTAATGCAAGCATATGAAATATAGAATTAAACCCTCTCCTCTTGTTCACAGGACTCATTTTCACTCCAGATGTGGCCATGCCACCAACGAGAACAAAGCTATACTGACAGCACTGCGACCCCAAAGCAGCGGCCGGTAAAGGGCGAGGTGACATTCACACCCCTGAAGGTACCTAATCCTACGGTTACCAGGCTCAGGAATCTGTAGTGTCCCAAAACGAAGAGCTTTTGCAGCAAAGCTGGTTGTCTCCCAAATAAGCCGCCTGCTGCAGGTCACCACAGGTCAGACGAGCACTGGGACAGAACGGTGACAGCACAGGGCGGTTGGCAGGATGGGTAAAGCCACTTTTTGGCAAAGCCAGCTATCAGACGGGCTTTGCTGCAACGGCAAGTCCTCCCCTAGTCACAGATTTCACGGTGCTCAGTCTCAGCAACGGTAACCATGGGCTGGGAAGCAGCGTTCAGCCTTCCGTGTATTTGTAAGGAGCCCTCGGACAATGGGAAGACCTCAGCATAGGGACGCCTGTGCTTCTGAAAATACAGAGGAGTGCAAGAGCAGGAAGGTGGAGAGGAAAAACAACAGCAGGTGGGAATGACAGAGCACACAGAGGAAGGGAGATGCGTACAACAGGAAAATAAAGGTTATTTTGGTGAAGAGCAACACAAGCCACAGAAAAGGCAACTAAACAAAGCAGAAAAATAATAAACAAATGTTTCTTCTTTATCCCATTCTGTCACATCAGTCCAAATGATACCTCTGCTGGCTAATTTAATACCAATTAGCCCACAGGATCATCAGCACTGCCTTTTACTAAAGCCCAATAGAGGAGTGAAGACTTCAGCTGATACGAAGCACGTAGCCAAGTGGCAGGACTGCCACGCTTTTTGCATTATTTTCTTTTTCAACAGACTTGCACAGGACCTGAGACTCGCCCAATTATTGTTTTTCTAGTAGTATTTCTCCTGCGCTCACCCCGCGGCAATTCTACCCACCGCAATAATAGGTCTCGATGATTCACTTTTTACAAAGAATGTGTAGAATGTGCACTAATGAACAAGTTTTACCAGTAACTAGTATGGGAAAAATTCTATCCAGATTATTAGAATTGTTTATAATGGTGCAAATGTCCTTTTTCATGCCTTGCCTTTATATTTTTCACCCCATTTTTTAAATTTTAACTACAACCCACTGAGCTGGGCTATTTTGAGGCAGCCAAGGAACGTACAGGTCTCTTTACAATCCTCATTTAATATCAAAACCCACGTTTTAAATCCCCAGTTCTACAAACTGCTCCAGTTGTGAGCCACCTTCACGTCTGTGCGGATGCCTACGCACGCCTACAGGCTTCCCACGGATGCAAGGCACAAGTTCATCACGACTGACAAGACTCCTCTAGTTCAGCTGCCACTGTGCACTTCTGATACATGCCAAGCAGCCTGGTGGTATCCCACAGAGTTAGGATCAAAAACTGTCACCTGATTTTATTTCCCAGCATGACATAGCATTTGTTTTAAATTTCTTTGGCTCTATTACGCAGGCAGGTAAAATAAATATTATAACACAGCCTTCCTATTTATTTTATAGAGCCTGCAGAGAAGGGCAATCACTTTATATTTGTTAAAGGGGTTATCTGTGTTTCCTATCAAAAGGAAGAGTAAAAAAAGCTTAATGAATTTGTTCTACCTTTACATGGACTGCACTACCGCACAGCTTAAAAAGCTGTCAAAAATCCATTAGCATTTCAGACTAAATATAGCTGTCAAGAAGTGTACATGCCTTCAAAAATCATGTGCCAAAGACAGCTCAGTTTTTACACGCTTAATAAAAAGGCAGATATGACTGCTTAGTCAATAAGCTGATAATTCCATTACAAGAACCATGGAGAGTCCTAAAAAAATTCTAAATACATCATGAATAGCAGTTTATTCAGTCTGCTTGCAAGCAAATATGCTAATGCTTTAACAAAGAAATAAAGTGTTAACAACTGCTGTGTTGCCCATTACATATGGCCTATCACTTTTTTTGTTTAAAATATAGTGGGAAAATAATTCCCATTAAATTCCTTAAATTATTCCAGTCCTTATTTACCATCTTTCCAAAAGTGTTAAGGTGTCTCAGTACTAATATGCCAGCACACACTAACTGTAATTAACCCAATCCTCTTTTAATGGGTCTTTAGCCATACGTGTTTATTCTGGTGGATGAAAAAACCCAGCACTTCAAATTTAAGAAAGTTTGAGACTTTATCTTGAAAAACGTGCCAATTTTAGAAAAAGACAGATAGATCCAAGCTTAGAAATGGTTTCTATGCCACGTACAATTGCTATTACTCATAAGACTTTGACATAGTCACTGTTACCAATCCGCAGAAGAACACGTGCCGTTCACGGATATTCACGATATACTCCAGAAAACCTTTGGAAGGATGGCAAGTTACATGGTGAATAGCCAAATATTAGAAGTAGCAAACACTCAGATGCCATAAAGACCCATAAAAAGGAGTTCAGTTTTTAACTGCGTAGACTCACCAGTGGAAGAGGGAAGCTGGATTATCCCAGACTCCAATAGCTCACGGTGCAGAACTGGACAATTCACCCAGACTGTGGCCAGTGCACAAGAACGGACTAGCAAAAGCACCGCGAGCCAGCACTGACCCACAGTTGTACCGAAGCGTGGCAGACGCTGGGGAGTACCTGTCTGTGCTTGACCTATAACAAACACGGTTTTAGCACCTGAATGAACTTTACGTACAAACTACAGGGGCAAAAAAAAAAAAAAAAAAAGGCAACACATGTCACCGAGAGGACTGAGAACAACGAACTTCTGGTCTGTCGAGTGCCGAGATGCTATCGGATGAGGAATGCAAAGAAGGCGCAACTCTTCGGCAGGTAAACATCACCAGCGTTTCTCAACGTGGCATTTCACAAGCTCCAAAAAGTACCCACAGCCAAGTGACTTAAAAATCCAGCAGTTCGTAATACTACAATCGTATGGATTAGGGACACTGCAAACAATCTACAGGCCGGAAAACCGACCGATTTATCTCGAGCACATTTCTTCAGCCTGCCTAAATCAATCCAGCCGCGGGCTGCTGCCACCCCCAGGAGATAGCCTTGCCCGCTCCGACTTTTCCACGTGCCAGCGCTAGGGAGTGTGAAGATGTGCAGTCCATCCATCACCTCACTGATTTGGCCTTTTTTATTATTCCTATTCCTTAAGCTGTCACGTGGTCACTACTGTCAGCCAGGAGCAGGGAGCTAGCAGTTAGACTGCTGTAAAATGACCACAAAGTTGCACTTACTCTTGAGCAGCCTACATCGGGAAGGAAACCAGGGATTCCCCCAAGCTCTCTCCTCTCTCCTCTCTCCCCCCCCACAAATATCTCAAAGCCTAATCTACCAAGACATTAAACCATACGTAACCAACATCCTGAAATAACTTTAGAGAGCACTCCTCATTCCATAGGTTCCTCACAACAACACACGAGACGATCTTCAGCTCTCCATGAACTACATATTGTGGGTAGAATGATTTTAGTTGCCTCCGTTTGCTTTTCCAAAGCATCTTCTTCAGCCTTGGGTCTTCAGCCCAATCCTTAAGTCTCTTACACTTTGCTTAGCAATTCAGCTCCATGAGAACTTTAGCATTCTCACACTGGCTTTAACTTTTCTGTTTCTCCCAAATAATCCAAAGATGGTGTGTTTAGACCAAGTCAGACCCAACGTAAGGCGTTGAAAAAAATTAACTTACAGTTTTTAAAAACATAGTCCTCGAAATTCTCCACTACGGCCTTACAGCACGTGAAGTTCTAACGTTCTATACATTAAACTACTGAGACAGAGCATGAAAAAAAGAAAAAAACCACAGAGAACCCACCCTGAAGGACACTATATAATTTTACTTTTCATCAGCTAAGAGTTATTAGACTGGGAATGACCTCTGGTTTTAAAACGATTTTAACCACACACTCCTTTTAAGCCATTCTAGCTACAAACAGGCTTGAAAAGCCACCTAGTTCAACCATTTTCAGAAGTACCTGTAGATAACATGATTGGTTTCTCCGCTAAGAAAACATGTTTAAAACCAAACAAATTATAAGCCTCACTGGGTGATAGATAATTTGTGTTTAGATACAAACTGATTACAAGTCATCTTGGTTGTTTTCAGAGCGCTGTTAAACAACACCTCCGTAGCTCTGAGGGCAAGCCCTGACAACAAAACCCAAAGGGAAGAAAACCCAACATAAGAACTTCCATATAGGAACTTGCCACAATAACAGCATTCCACAGTCATACCATTAAAACAGAAATAACTGCTGATGTTTATGAAATATGCAGCGATCTACAAACCACCGAGGAGCTCGGACACTATCTGCCTCCCGCGTGAACGCCGTGACATTTGGCGTTAAATACCCGGCGCTATCAAAGCGGGACGCTCAGGGGCTGCTTGCGACACGTGAAAACGCACCACCAGTATCCAGGGTCAGGACGGAGAAGCCAAGCCAAGTTCAGAAATCGGACACCACGCTGACCCGACTCCTCTGACACCGGGCAGGGTGCAGTTTAGTCTTCGCAACTATTGCCACCTGTCTCAGTTCGCAGAGAGGTCTTGGCTCTTGCACACCGTAAAAACGCCTCCCCAACAGATCAACAGGGTGCCAAATTGGTTTTTTGAGTATCTCAGAGTTAGTAGAGAGCAATCGCTTGGAAGGCGACAGGCAGGTACTCACTGCTAGTAGCTCGTTACCGTTCTGAGCGTACAGAAAGGGACAGGCAGGCAGCAGAGGGAGGAGGACAGGACCGCTGACCATACAAAGGGAGAGGGAACAAGCAGTGGAAAGCAGAAGGGCGGCTAACAGGGAGGCCGTGGCACACTGAAGCACAGCACAGGGGACATCAGGGACAGCAGGCTGAGCGGGGGCCAACAGCCGAGGGCAGAAGGCAGAGGAGCGGGGGGGAACCGGGGGGATGCTGTGAAAGCAGGCAGGGCTCGCCACCAGCCCCGGGAGCGGGCCGGCGGGGAAAGGCCGGAGGCACCCCGAAGGGGAGGTGCGGGAGAGAGGAGGGCAGTAGGGCCGGGCAGGGGACAACAGGCAGGAGCGGAGGATGCGGTGGGTGGTCCCAGGGGGGTGTCACC
>NW_010234268.1:0-1036 GCF_000690775.1 Eurypyga helias
GCCGGCTCATGTTCAGCTTTTTGTGCATTACGCTACTGCCGGAGGCGAGCTGTTGGGAAGGATGGTCTTTGGGATCTCCTCAATGCTGCAGCCCTGCTGCAGCCCTTTGTGAAGCAACCCCACGTCCTTCCTCCGTTTCTCTTCCCAGCAGAAGCTTTCTTTTGGAGGAGGGATGGGAATGTCTGCAGCGATGCAGAAAACCCCCGTGCAGCAGATGCTGCAGACTTATGTCATTGGTCCACCTGCGCTCCAAACCCGAGCACGGCAGGTCTACCCAACGCCTTCGGAAAAGGTGTAAATTGAGAGAACTGCAAACAAAAATGTGGTTTTGTTCACTCAAGGCGCTGAGAAACAGGTCCCCAGACACTCAAAACACGTTTTCTAGGTTTGAGCCATCTTTTAAATGGCAAAGCTGCTTTCTGGGGCTTTTGCAGTCAGAAAATGGCTGTTGCCTGCACCAGGGAGAAGAATTTGTGTTTTAAAGCCGTGCGTTTACCTGCAGCCGCCCTGCTCTGCCCGAGCCATGCGACAGGACCCATCACCGTCACGCCTTGACCCCAGACAGCTCCGCCGTGTCTCGGGGATTGTTTGTAAGGGAATACCCCTCAGCTATTTCAGCTCAGCGACACTTAATCCAGGAAGACTTAAGTGTTGCAGTTTCCCTTCTCCAATATCATGCCAGGCTTCAGAATTGAGGGGAGACCTGCAAGAAGAGCTCAAGCCCTGAGAAATAACTTGGGCATAATTTCACAGCAGAAAGGGCTTTGGTGAAGACCCCCTAATCCCAAGGAATCCTGTGTAGTGGTCCAAGGAAAGCTCTCCTGATGGTCGGAGAACTGTCCTTCAAGTCTCCACTTGTCACTCCTCCCTGGCGAAGTAGGGACAGAGATTCTGTCCGCTGGCGACAGCCAAGTCCTCCACGGGTGACAGCACGAGCTCCTCCAGTCAGGTCATCCTGCCCCTCCAAAGTCTTCTGGGTTGTACCCAGAGCAGCGTGGCCAGGGGGGCGAGGGAGGGGATTCTCCCCCTCTGCTCC
>NW_010234268.1:1485-1782 GCF_000690775.1 Eurypyga helias
TGGCAGAAGGGGGTGGGACTGGGTGGTCTTTAAGGTCCCTTCCCACCCAAACCATTCAGCAATTCTATGATTCTTTTCCAAGGATTTCGAGCAACAGGAAGACTCTGCACAGACCAATAACCACAGACACTTTCAGACAGTGTAGAAAAACCCAGTGACCTGACATAAAACCCAGCCGACGTGCCGGCTGCAGGCTGCTCAGAGATTCACAGCTGTCATGTTTGGCTTTCTAGAAAAGTTACCATTTTAAGACAAGCGAGCCAAAATCTCCGGCAAGACAGCATAAACAAGAAATTC
>NW_010234268.1:1817-14617 GCF_000690775.1 Eurypyga helias
GACCACCAAGACAAACCTGCTATTAAGATCCCAAAAATGAGCCAATGCCGGCTCACCGAGTTGAGACAACACAGCAGTGTTTCCTACCGCAGTCTCCGGAGTCGGATCCAGCTGCTAATTATAGCTACGTGCAAATCCCATCTCACTACAGCGGCGTAAGGCAAGTCCGGCGAGACCTGAGCGCTTGGCAACACAACATTCCCTACGGACGTGGGGGCTGACGGTATCCCCATCCTGCACACGTCTGATGGAACCAGCCCCAACTTGGTCCACTGCCGCGCTGAGGAACGGACTCGGAGCAGCCTCCACCATCTCCTGCCGAACCAGATGCTCTGGTTCCTCAATCAGCCCGTCAGCGCAGGGTGCGGGGCACCTCTGAGGGCAAACTCCAATGAGATCAAGACCTGCCCACGTCTCCTGACCTCCCTTTTAAGACCAGACAACGTCAGGAGGGAAACACTCGGCCAGAAACCTTGTTGAAATGACTGGAAGACTCCTTGTTACAAACCTTGGAGCAGGAGGTTCAACCAGGTGACCCCCAGAGCTCCCTTCCAGCTGTGGTTCTTCGATAGGAAACAAGACCAAGAACTGGAAGAACATCTTGAATTATCCTACCAAGGAGAATTCAACCGTGTCTCTCATTGAATGTGATTACTCAACCTGCCCCACGCCACCCCGTTTTCCAGATCCACGCCCTCCCCAGCCTCACAAATAATCCCCTTCCATTTCCCCCTTTGGATACAAATGAAATATTTCCTGTTCTCATCTCCAAAACACCACGATAGCCAGATCCATCCTCATTTCAGGGTTGTTGAGGCTCAGAAAACACCCCACAAAGAGGTAACTCCAAATAATTGGCTCCCCCCAGTACTGCATATATCGGCCCTGTCTGAGGGTCCCTCCATGGCTGCCCATGCAAGGCTCAGACACAGCCCTGGGTGCTGAGATCAGTGGTCCCAGGAGGGATCTCCAACACCCTTGAGCCCTGCAAGCACTTGAGCAGCAACCAGCAGGTCTGGCCTTGCCAAAATCAGCCCTCTAATCCATCCCTGGATTGCCCCATCCCTGGAAATATTCAAGGTCAGGTTGGATAGGGTTCTGAGCAACCTGATCTAGCTGAAGATCACAGAGTTACTGAATGGTTTGGGTTGGAAGGGACCTTAAAGACCACCCAGTCCCACCCCCTGCCATGGGCAGGGGCGGGACACCTTCCACTAGACCAGGTTGCTCAAAGCCTCATCCAGCCTGGCCTTGAACACTTCCAGGGATGGGGCATCCACAGCTTCTCTGGGCAAACTGTCCCAGTGCCTCCCCACTCCAGGAAGAATTTCTTCCTGATATCCAATTTAAATCTACCCATTTTCAATTTAAACCCATTACCCCTTGTCCCGTCACTGCACACGGAGCCTCTGGAGCTCCCTTCCAACCCAACCCATTGGATGATCCCTAGAGTAAAGGGTTGCAGCACTGCTCTTCATCGAGGACGACTGAAATAGAGCAGCTTGACCCTCACCCCCCATGGCTAGCGATTACACACCCACCAGGTCAAAGCCACCGCTTTGGTGGGCAGCCAACCACGCAGCACCCGAGACGTCACCAAAAGCTGTGCTGGAGGTGTCCTGAAAGACCACGGAACTTCAAGACCTGGCTGACGATCAGTCAAAACTTCCCCTCTGCTCACCCAGGGCATCCATGGTGCGTCCAACTATGGAGCCCTCAATATCAGAAGGATATTGACCACTTGGAGCGAGTCCAGAGGAGGCCCACGAAGATGATCAGAGGGCTGGAGCACCTCTCCTATGACGAAAGGCTGCAGCAATTGGGCTTGTTCAGCCTGGAGAAGAGGAGGCTCCGAGGAGACCTCATTGCAGCTTTCCAGTATCTGAAGGGGGCCTACAAGGGTACTGGGAGAGGACTTTTTACAAGAGCCTGTAGTGATAGGACAAGGGGTAATGGGTATAAATTGAAATCAGGGAGGTTTAGATTAGATGTCAGGAAGAAATTCTTCACAGAGAGGGTGGTGAGGCACTGGAACAGGTTGCCCAGAGATGTTGTGGATGCCCCATCCCTGGATGTCTTCAAGACCAGGCTGGATGTGGCTTTGAGCAACCTGGTCTAGTGCAAGGTGTCCCTGCCCATGGCAGGGGGGTTGGAACTAGATGATCTTTAAGATCCCTTCCAACCCAAACCATTCTATGATTCTATGATTCTATGAATTTTAACGTTTACAAGCAAAAGATGAGGATAAAATTAAAAAAAAAGCTTTGTACGCGAGGTCACTGAGAGCCAGCAACGGTTTGATCTCCACCGAGTGGCTTCCTATTCATGCCTGAGGTACAAAGAGGCATGGTACGTACTACCTCCTTCTGCAGAAGCTTTTGTGTCTCCAGGTACTTTAAGTCACACAGAAAATGCCGTGTTAGTCTGCGCTGTAACGCCCCTTGCCTGAAGCAGCTTTCCTAAGTTTTAAGACCCAGAAAAGTACAGAAACAAGTATATTATAGAAATACGTATTTTTTTGGCTTGTATCTGGAAGTTTTTGCGGTCAGAAACCAACACTAAAACATTGAACGCTGGGAAGCTCGAGGCGCAAACGCCTGAACTTGGCTCTGCCCTTTGCAGCGGCTATCGCCGCCATCAAAAATCAATTTTTAATTTGCACAGCTTGCGTTCGGCTTATCTGTCTCGGGACTGAGAGCGTCAGCCACTGCTGGAGATGAAATCTCTGCCTCCCTGGATCCTCCTCCTTCAGCCCTGCTTCGCTGTAGAATCTAGCACTGGATAAAACCCACTCCGGTTGTCCAGCAACAGCCCATCCCCAGGGATGAGGCGTGAACATCCCATCACAGCATCGCTGGAAGATGCCCCGTTGGCGTGCGGGGCCTGCACGCCAGCCTTCACCCACTTCCACACCCATTCCACGTGGATTTAACTGTTTAAAAATGCAATATGCTGATGCTCCGGCGATTTTGCTGCGGCTTCCCATCCAGCCCACTCGAGCTGGAAGCGCAATGAAGCTCAACCACATCCACCAGGCTCAACTGCATCTCCCCTTCCCTTGAGCCCCTTTCCTGCAGTAAACCATCCCATTTCTGGGGGGAATAAGGTTATTTTTGCAGCCAGATCTCCCTCGTGGCAAGAGCTGTGAGGATGCACAGCAGGGCACGCTGCAGCATCCTCACCCCCTCCAAGGGGTACATCTGCGTCCGGCAAACGCTCCCTTCGTGGGTCCCAGTGACCCTGGGGTCTCGGCAAAGCTTTCCAGGCTTTCCAACATGCCCAATCCTGTTGCTCAGAGGGGAAGGTCAATGAGGGAATGTGATTTTTTTCCACCCAGGACATGGGGGTCAAGCGACTTTGCTTCCACTGGAGCGGGATGCTGCCCCGGTTTGGCTGAGCTGAAGGGACGAGAGCGTGGTGTCACCTCCAGGGATGCAGGTGGAAACCCTGCACGGAGCAGGAATATCTGCTCCCTCTAGTGGCATCTATTTTTTATTTTATTTTTAAAGCTAGGACACGGCCCCTGGCACGACCGAGACCGCGAACTGCTGGGGCTGAAAGGACACGCGAGCCACCAGCAGCCCGGAGCAAACCCACCCCATGGCTGCCTTGCTCTCCTCCATGAGCAGAAGGTTTCCACGGGTTAATCTTTTCTGTTTGAGAGTCCAGGTGCAGTCCTGCCTCCTCCCACCCTAGCCAGCAGCTTTGCATCCCATAATACACCTGCCAAGCCCTGGAAAAGGAGAGAGAACGTGTGGGTGGAGGATACGAAGGATTAGTGACCTGCAGTGTCCATACGAGCTCCTGCGGTCCAGCATGCAAGCACTCCGGGGAATGGACCTTCCCCCAGGAAGCCACTGATCCTGCACGTGTTCCTGCAGCAAATCCCAGAGAGATTAAAACCCATCCACTGCATTCCCATTAACCCTTCACGCTGCTTCGGGAACAAACTCCTGCTTGACCGACCGACTCCTGTGCTTTATCCAAAGCATCGTGAGCAGCAGGTTGAGGGAGGGGATTCTCCCCCTCTACTCTGATGTCCTGAGACCCCCCCGAAGCCCTGCCTCCAGCTCTGGGGCCCCCAACAGCAGGAGGACACGGAGCTGCTGGAGCGAGTCCAGAGGAGGCCACAGAGATGCTCCAAGGGCTGGAGCCCCTCCGCCATGGGGACAGGCTGGGGGAGTTGGGAGGTTCAGCCTGGAGAAGGGAAGCTCCGGGGAGACCTTGAAGCCCCTTCTGGTGCCTGGGGGGCTACCAGAATGCTGGAGGGGGGACTTCTTCAAAGGGCAGGGAGTGACAGGACAAGGGGTAACAGGGTTAAACGGGAAGAGGGAGATGGAGATGGTACATGGAGAAGGAATTCTTCCTGGAGAGAGTGGGGAGGCACTGGGACAGGTTCCCAGAGAAGCTGTGGATGCCCCATCCCTGGAAGTGTTCAAGGCCAGGCTGGATGAGGCTTGGAGCAACCTGGTCTAGTGCAAGGTGTCCCTGCCCACGGCAGGGGGGTTGGAATTAGATGGTCTTTAAGGTTCCTTCCAACCCAAACCATTCTGTGATTCTGTGATTCACAGAGCTCTGGAGGGTGTGCAACAGGCTGCTACCACCCACGGGAGCACGGAGGACAATGCCTTTCCTCCTGGAGCTGCCGTGAAGTCTGGAGAAGACTCAGTGACGGGGAGTTTAAACAAAGAGAGAAAACACTGTTCCCATGGGCAACTGGGAACAGTTCAGCCCAAGGGCTGGGAGCACTGAGCAGCTCATTTTCCAGCCTTGAGAAGAGCTGTTGGCTGTCCCTACCAGGGAGAGGTGGAATGTCCATCCCAGGTATTTGCTGTGTAAAAAATGGAGCTGGAGTAAACACCTGGGAAAGAAAGGGAGTCCCTGAGCCCAGCCTGCTGCAACACGGAGTGCTCCCCAGAGGCGAGCGCGTTATGAAACAGCAACTGCAAACCTAGAAACAAAACCAGACGATTCTGGTCTGCACATCCCAAAACAGGCTCCAAGGGTGGTTGCTCCTGTTCCCTGTTCCCAGGATGACTTCCCCTGCCCATCCAAACGAGGGAAAGTGCCGGGAACCCCTCTGGGCACGATGCAAGCAGCACCTCATTTATTTCTCTTGACGCTTGGCATCATCTACGCAGCTTGCAAGGACACATGCTGGGACATGGCACATGCAGAAAGGCAATAAACCTCCTGCAGCTCAGCAGCGTCGAGCTGGATGGAAGAACCAGGAATTGGGTAATCCAGAGGGTGGTGGGAAGGTGAACCCAGGTGGGATGGAGGTGTAGGGCAGTGAGCAGGATTATGGGCAAGGAAAGTGTTTGGTGCTGGGAGGGAGAGGAGATCTTTGCTGTTATGGGACACCTTCCACTAGACCAGGTTGTTCCAAGTCTCGTTCAGCCTGGCCTTGAGTATTTCCAGGGATGGGGCATCCACAGCTTCTCTGGGCAACCTGCCCCAGTGTGTCACCACCCTCAGTGTAAAATATTTCTTCCTTATATCTAGTCTGACTCTACCTCTCCTAGTTTAAAACCATAACCCTTTGTCCTAACAAATATCAGGGGCTCGGTATTTTTGGGGATGGGCAAGCAAAGACTGGCTTAACTACCCGGCAGTGTACCCTAAACAGACACAGCCAGACCTGGCCACCACGGGCAGCCGTGTCTGCCCCCCAGCATCCGTGTAATTGAACCCCAGAACTATCTACCTCTGCAAACAGCACCTGCCCGGAGAGGAAAGATGCCATCCCCACACTCAGCGATTTTATCAGACGATCTTCCCAAAGCTCGGGGAGGGTAAGCCTACCCTCGTGGCTCAGACGCGCGGGGGCAAGGCCGCGTCTGAGGTCCCACATGAAAGCGCTTGCTGAGCTGGGAGTTCCTGTTCCCGTCCTGCGTGGCCATGAGATCACCCGGCCGCAGTTTCTGGGTGCCAGCTGTACGGAAGCAGAACCAGTTGCGAGCAGGAATTGCGCTGCCGACTGTCACCGTTGGGTTATTAGCAATGCAAGAGGCGTTGTGGGGGAGACTACAGATACATCTGAGCAACGAACCGCTTGATCTGCAGTTTGCAAGCCATAAAAGCACGAAAGTAAGCACAGAGCAGCTGTCTCGGTGTGTCCACACACGGCTGGACCTCAGCAAGCGAGCTCTAGCTCGCCGTTCAGTTTGAAGCTTCTCCTTTGCAAGAGACATCGTCTCTGCTCGGAGCTCTGCAGACTGGCGGGACGACCCACGGTCACAGCATGAATCATGGGAGATCTTACCCAGGGAAATTATGAAAAACCACGCTGCGCTCTAAAACCACGTATTTCAGAGGATGAGAAATGATTTCTCTGATGTACCTTTCCGGAGGGAACATCTAGGTTGCTCCTAACACGGAGAAACACCTTTCGCAGGGGCTTAGACCTCTTCCTCCTCGTTTTGTGGAGGAGCAAACCGACTCTCTACGATGTGGTGCCCAGCCCCTTGAGCAATCCAGCTTGAGGACCCATCCATAAAACACCTCTACGCAACAGAAACAAAGAGCTGCGGGGCAAGGGCACCGGCTCTCTGCTCTTCCACAGCACTGGGAGAACATCAGGGGATCTGAACTTGGAATTTTATGGCCCCAACCCCTCACCGAGCTCAGCCACCCGTGCCTGTGACGCGCCGGCAGAGCCAGCCTTGCTTTTACCTTTCCGTTTCTTCTTTCACCACTGCGTACTGGCTCGACTGACGGCTCGACCTCTGCTCCTGCACCTTCTCGCTGCCCTCCAGCTCCTGCTCCAGGGAGGAGCTGGTGCTTCCCTCCCTGCTGACATTGCTGCTCCTCCCGGGGCTGTTCTCCGTGGAAGCCCTCGGCGATTCCGTGTTCTGCTTCAGGGTCTGCAGCTTGGCCAGAGGGATGATATCGCAGTTCTGTGGCCGGTGCCACACCGTCCTCTGTGTGGTGGCATTGTAGTAGTAGAAACGGGAGGTGTTGGGGTCAAAGAGCTCCCACCACTGGTTTTCATTCGTGCGTTTGATCCGCACCCCGGCGGGAGGGTCCCACACGCACTCCCCCGTGATGAGGTTGGCGTACATGCGCTCCCGGGTTCGAGGCTCGATGATTTCCACCCATTCCAGCCTGAAGAACAGAAAGAGAGAGAGACTTCAGCTGGATGATATTTAAAGGTCCTTTCCAACCCAAACCATTCCCTGACCCTAAGATTGCCGCAACTGCTCGCAGCGTCTGGGGAGGCAGGATGGGGAAGAAGGGTGGCTTGGGTGGGGGCAGCAAGTCTTTCTCCCTCCCCCATCGACGCCGAGTCCCGCAGCACGGTTTACACTAAATACAGTCATTGCAAAGGGCTGCCAACAGATTTCAGCTCCCAAGGGAATTCAGCGAGCCTGCAAGCCAGCGAAAAACACACGCCCAGGTTACAGCGCCCCAGCGTTCGCCCCGTCTCAAGGCTTCTCCCTCTTTTTTACAGCCTTCTCCCCCGTTTTACAGTCTGACCTCCTCAGGGTACAGAGCCGGTGGCTGCAGCGCGCTCGGTGTGCCATCGGCAGTGAAAGGCGGAGGGACGGGAGGGATGGAGCCCAGCCGGAGGCACCAACCTGGCGATGAACTTCTTCTGCAAGACCACCCCGCAGCTCTGCGCTGCCGCCCAGACCACCAAGCCCGGCAGCATTGGCCCATCCGAGACTTCCAAGACGATGGCTTCAACCCCCTTCAGCCCAGCCGGAACCGCGCTGCTCCCCGGCACCAACCCCGGTGTGCCGCTGCCGGGCTCCTGCGTGGCTTTGCCCACACCCCTTCCCTCCGTCTCGATTTCAACACCGGGCGAAGGCTCCGGGTCTCCGGCACACGCGTCCCACCTCCGGCACCTTCCCCAAACCACCCGCCCCGACACACCTCGACTCAGTGATAACCACAGGCTGCATCAACACCGAAACCCAACGGTGGGAGGGTTGGAGCCAGCGAGGGCTGAACAGACCTGACTGTGTCCGGGGCTCCGAGAGGAGAGGAGAGGGAAGAGGGAAGAGGGAGAGGAGAGGATATTTTTCAGTTGGAAGGGACCTACAATGATCCAAGTTCTTGTCCACTGGAGGGCTGACCAGGAGTTAAAAGCCTGTTGTTAAGGGCATTGCCCAAAAGCTTCTTAAACACTGACAGATGTGGGCACCGACCACCTCTCTAGGAAGCCCGTTCCAGTGTTTGACCACCCTCTCAGTAAAGAAATGTCCAGTCTACACCTCCCCGGCGCATCTCTGAACCATTGCAAAAAAAAGAGGAAGAGAGGGGGAGGAGAGAGGAGAGGAGAGGAGAGAAGAGGGAAGAGGGAAGAGGGAAGAGGGAAGAGGGAAGAGGGAAGAGGGAAGAGGGAAGAGGGAAGAGGGAAGAGGGAAGAGGGAAGAGGGAAGAGGGAAGAGGGAAGAGGGAAGAGGGAAGAGGGAAGAGGGAAGAGGGAAGAGGGAAGAGGGAAGAGGGAAGAGGGAAGAGGGAGAGGAGAGGAGAGGAAAGGAGAGGAAAGGAGAGGGAAGAGGAAAGAGGGAGAGGAGAGGAGAGGAGAGGAGAGGGAAGAGGGAAGAGGGAGAGGAGAGGATATTTTTCAGTTGGAAGGGACCTACAATGATCCAAGTTCTTGTCCACTGGAGGGCTGACCAGGAGTTAAAAGCCTGTTGTTAAGGGCATTGCCCAAAAGCTTCTTAAACACTGACAGATGTGGGCACCGACCACCTCTCTAGGAAGCCCGTTCCAGTGTTTGACCACCCTCTCAGTAAAGAAATGTCCAGTCTACACCTCCCCGGCGCATCTCTGAACCATTCCCACGCGTTCCCGTCACTGGATCCCAGGGATCAGCTACACGCTGCTCGGCGCCCTCTGTGCACCCTTATTAAACTAGGAGTCGGTCTCACGCTGGTCTCTGCACAGAGTATGGAGTTCATCACTAAAATACGGAGCAGAAAATGTGCTTTAGGCTTCCTCCCATCGCCCCATCCCCCAGGGAGCTAAGGGCCAGGCACCAGCAGCCCACCACGGTGACCCAGCTCACCGAGAAACACAGCAAAGGAGGTTATTGAAATCATAAAGCCGTAAACGGAGCTTAGAAATGCAAAAAGAGGATTAAAAGAAGTCATAATCCCGAAGAACAGACAATTTAACCGATTTTTCTGATTACCCCGACCACCGCAGGTGTCACCTTTCGCTAATCCGGGGGATACCCCAGGCTTACAGGCAGCTGCATCTTACTCAAATCCGTCATTTTGGGGTGGGTTTACGTAAAAAAGATACAAGGGATGTTTGTATTAACTAAAATTTCTTACTTGGAATTTGTCCTCGTCTTGTCTTAACAAGAAGTCTGTTAAGAGGAATAGAAAAGGGGAAAAAAAAGCCCCCGGCGTGCTACGCGAAGCTTATCAAACCAGGTGGCATTTAAAACTGACACATTCTGTGAGTCAGACAAGTGATGGATTGCATCTCACCGCCTTTTACTGGGAGCGAGTCCCCCGTGGGGTTTTTAGAAATGCCCAATTTGCTCAAGCACTCGTAAAAAAAAGTCCTTGGAGGAGGGGGGGGCACTTACCTGCCCCCGGGCAGCCGGAGATGTTGGCAGCCCGGCCCCAAGCCCTCCGGCTGGTCCATCTCATTTTCCAACTCGGTTTAAACCGCTGGATTAAAAGAAAGGAGGGGGCTTTTCAAGTTCCCAGCTTTGAACAAACATCCCTAAAGGATGGAAACGCCTCCACCTCTTCTTAGCACAGAGAAAAAGCCACGGTTGGGCCTTTCCTTGCAGAGCAGAGCCTAAACGCAGGCAGAGGAGTGTAAACCCTATACCATGCCTCGTCTCATTCCGTAAAACTCAGACCTAACGAGCAGCCTTTGTGCGGCACAGCAGTACAGCCGGCGGCCAACTCGAGCTTTGCAGAATTAAATATTCCCTCCGGGTTTCCACTGAAGGTTTTAATCCGGGTCTGAGCGTAACGCACCGACCCAGCATTTTCCATTGGAGTGATTTTGGCCCTCGATGGACACCCATGCTCCGCTCCCAGTTTTAACGTTTCTATTCAACCACTTTGGACTAAAATAACCTCCGTGGGGTTAAGGGTAGCTGCTTCAGTGGGGCTTTGGATCTACCCTACCGGGAAGATATTGGGCTATCCACATCAGGGAGGAATAAAAAGTCCTTCATCCAGGGTCCTTCCAAGGGGAAACGACAGATTACGTGCTTCACAGTTACCACAGGGAAGCAAAAATAAAGTAGACTAGACTAGACAGGGATGAGATGGGATAGGGTGGGAAGAGAAGGAATGGGATTGGGTGGGATGGGAAGGGATGGGATGGGGTGGGGTGGGGTGGAAGGTGGGGTGGAATGGGATAGACTGAAAAATAGCCCCATGGAGCCTGAAAAAGATGAAGGTCTCTTTTGATCCACAAAACTGGATCATCATGGACTCTAAACCAGCCAGGGTAAAAGCCTGCAACATCCCAAAGGAAAAAAAAAAATATTATGTTAAGGAAACGTAGGACCTTTTGTCCTAAAGCCCTTAATTTTCTCTTGGTTTTCACTCTGAATTATCGGTTTAATAATGCTGGGCAGCGTCTGGACTACAGGTCCTCTCTCTCTCTGCATCGTTATTATCTGTGCCATTGGAGGAGAAGAAATTTAGCAGTCACAGTTCTCCTTTCTCCCCAGTCTTTTAATTTACTGGGGTAATACATCAAGTCAAGCAGCTCAATACGCTGCACCTTCGCAAAGCAGAGGATCAATAGCCAAGGACCACCCTCAGCCCCACGCTGGGCAGCAGAAAGGGAGAACAACAACAATTTTCCATCAGATACATAAATCTGAGATTCATCTGCCTGAAATTCAAACAGAATCCACGTGTCTGGAGCGGCTTGGTTTGTGGCAAGGACAGGGGACCTGATGTACCCACACAATATCAAACTGGGAGAAGAAAACCCCCAGGACTAGGATAAGGCTCTGATAAAGGCATGTCTTATTCCCAACCTTATCTGAAGTTTAGTAAAAATCCTCTCATGTTGCCTTTTTTCCCCAAGAAGTGCAAACCTCAGGGCTAAAATCCCAGAGTATTTCCCTAAAATAGGATCCACACACAGTATTTCTCAGGTAGGAGGCCGGGAATGGGGATAACAGGTAGGTGTGTAATGTGCTGTGCCGATAGCACAACTAATCTGGGTATCAGATCCAGTCTTGGCCCAGAATTAGCATCATTATTTACTCCATCAGCCAAAAACCCTCTTCACCGGGTAGTAGAGAAATCTTCTACAAGCTCTGGTAGCCAAATAGCCTCACCTCAGCCATGTAACCTATATTTAAATAGCCCACTGAGGGTGGTCCAAGGCAGTGCAGATCTTATTGCTGCTGGGTTAAAGGGATTTATAAGCAACACGGGAGAGTGGAAGGTGCCCAAGGAGCCTCGGACCCATGGTGCTGCCTAGAAAACCTCACCTCGTAGTAAAAGAGGGTCCAAAAAGCCCAGAGACACCCAACATACTTTGTTTTTCCCTGCACTGCCTAGAAAAGGAGGCCAGACGATGTTCAGATTAGATTTCTGAAAATGCAAAGCCAGTTGTAACAAACCCTGGACTTAGTAATTTTATTCCAAAGCCTGTAAAAATCAGCTGAACCTCAAGTTGCAGACACCATATTTTGGTGTTTAAGGGAAGGACCCTCGCCCTGAGCTTCCATGGGTGAGACATTTGGTCCTACAGCAATGATGCTACGTATTCCCTCCTCCACGTCGGAGCAATACGCAGCGAGAAAACCGGGAGAGAACAAACACCCGCCTCGCCCCGTTGCTGTAGAAACGCTGCAAGGACATCCCGCTGTTCAGGTCCTCCAGCTGATATTATCATAGAATCATAGAATGGTTTGGGTTGGAAGGGACCTTAAAGCCCATCCAGGCCCAACCCTCCTGCCATGGGCAGGGACACCTTCCACTAGACCAGGTTGCTCCAAGCCTCATCCAGCCTGGCCTCGGACACTTCCAGGGATGGGGCATCCACAGTTTCTCTGGGCAACCTGTCCCAGTGCCTCCCCACCCTCTGCGGGAAGAATTTCTTCCTCATATCCAATCTAAACGTCCCCACTTTATAGGATCTCAGAATGGTTTGGGTTGGAAGGGACCTTAAAGATCATGTAGTTCCAACCCATTTTAATGAGCCAGAATTAAGGTTAATGTGGCCTCAGAGAGCCATGGAGGCTCTTGCGTAACTTGGGTGTTGCCGAGTGACCCATCGCTCAGTATCACCCGTGCCTCGTCCAGACACCACTCCTGAAAGCCACCTCTGTGTCCTGCCTGACACCCCAGCAATTAAAGCCATGAGCCAATCCGATTGGCTGAAATTTCAAAGTGTTTTACACTTAAAATGACTTGGAATTTATTGATAACTGCAGTTACAAGGGAAAAATAGCTGAGGAAGCATCTTTCTGTACCAGAGTGTAATGGGGTCAGCAGCCTGCATCGATTTGGCGGGTCTCGGTCACAAACGGCTCAGAGCAAGGACCTCTGGTGTAACCGGGAGGGGGGGAGAATAAGCTGGAGTTTCATTTTTTTTTTTAACTCTTGAACCGTCCAAGAAGGAGCAAAGTATGCCCAGGAGGATCAATCACCATCAGTTTTACCCAGACCTGAGGCTTCAGGTTATTGGAAAAACAGCAACTCAAATTCCCACTCCTCGGTGTGGTTTTGGAGACCGAGAACCAAAATTCCCCTGTTAGCGCACCATCCCAGCAAAGAGATGATTCTTTCACACCCTTAAAATTAAAAGGAAAATTAAATTAGTCATAGAATCACAGAATCTCAGAATGG
>NW_010234269.1:0-5091 GCF_000690775.1 Eurypyga helias
GGAGTTAAACCACGACACCTGGCCAAACTTGGCCCAAGTTAAGGTGCAACTTCAAGTTTAAGATAAAGATGTAGTTAATTTGGAGTTGATCCTCTGTAGGATCAACTGAGCAAGCCTTCAGGATCTTGGTTTGGGCTCATGAGGAATTTAGGTGCTTGAGTCTGGTGTAGGAGTCTCTATCTTGCTTTGAGTCTGCCCCTAAGGCCCTTTAGTATAACAAGAGATATAGAGTTCCTTGGGTGATATTGCTCATTTTGATCATAACCTCTCCTAGAGAGACCAGGGAGTTAACGGAGAAGAAAGAGAAATGTGAACTGTGACACAAAATAGGCAGCCAGCTTTTTAATTTAAGCATAACTAATACTAAAGTGCTAAGTAAGGTTTAATTAATAAGAAACAGATTCAACCAATTATAAGACGTGGAGTAAATGTTCTTTCACTGATTCCCTCAACCAACTTGCTCCTGGTGATTAATTGTTATAGCATTTTACATGTGGATTGATTTAAGCATGTGCATAATCTTAGAGAAGATTGGGGTCTAAATCGTGTGCAGAGGTCAAATTACTATTCGGCCTAAATGATTTCCTACATATTTGTTCAACTCCAGTTTATTGTGCCACGGCATGTAATGATAAGAGCCTAAATTTATATGTTAACAGCAAAAGCAAAGATTTTGAACAGAAACTTGAAAGAAGTAGCATTTGTAGAGCTGCTGTGGACAGTCCTTTTTTTTATTTAAATAGATGGGTCAGTGACCTCCATCATCCCTGTGTCTGTGCTCAGTGTTCCACAGTGAAGCACAATCCCTTGATTGAGAAGAGCTACTACAAAACTCAGCTGGCTGAAAAATCTGACCTGCTATAATCAAATAAATGATCACATATATTCTCTGCTGACAGTTTATGGCTGTGATTGCAGAACTGCTGAATATTGTTAATGTGCCTGTAATGAATTGTTTCTTCAGTTTCTGATTTACCTTCTTTAGCAAGTTTATTTTACTTCAATGTTTTTCAGGGCTGTAATCAACAGTACTCCAGATTTCTTCCATAATGTTGTCCAGACTTCCCTGGATAATCTTGTTTTTAGCATTTGTAGCACATAGAATCTATCTGGGACTTTTTTTTATTCTAGATTGTTGCAGATGAGTTCAGAGTTCATCTTTCAATTCATGCAGGGTTTCTCAAATATATGTGAATCTAAAATGAGGTAATGTTATCGTATATATTTTTAATGCTTACTTATTGATTGCTTTTCTATTCCTTTATTTGGTAATAATATTTTTAAAAGCACATCATTCTCAGAACCATGAACCATGAATTTATTTCAAGTTGCTCCCCTGCTTTTGAGTTAGGCAAACTATAGTTAGCCTGAAACGTAGATTTGCTGTCATCCTGTTTGTTCTCTTACCCTCACGGTGTTATAGCAGACAAAAAATGTCACAGCCTATACTGTGATGGAGATGAAATGGCAATGTTCGTTCCTTAACCAAAATGTGCTAGAATTGGGAATGAAGCTGAGCTCTACCTTTGAGCTTCATTTACCCTTTACCTTTGATGCAACTAGGACAAGCAGAAAGGCTTGCTTTGAAAGACAGTCATTCAGCTTCTGTAGACCAAAATGATTAAAGGTGTATTAAAAGCTCTATTCTTTTCTTGAAGATTCTGATATACCACTGGAAGGAGCTAGAGTAATGATGTTGAATTACTGAAGAAACCAGCATAGGGCCAGCAAAATGGTTAAATAATCTATGAGAAAAGGAAAAAGGGAGTAAGAATCTTACCTGAGAGAAAGAAAAAGGAGTCAGTTATTTTCTGAGATGCAGAGGGCTGTGGTTCTGATTTAGAAACTCTTACATATGAAAAATGGGTCATGTGAAAAGCAAGTATGATAATTTTAAAATGGAAATTATTTTCTTCTGTTAAAAAATAAATTATGTGGGTGGAAACAGAGGGGAGTTGGCAGAAAGAAAAAGCCACTCAGATAAAACAGATTGTCTGTTTCGCTTGGTAGGGCTACAAGGTCATACTGTTACTTAGGTAAGAAAGAGACTCAGTTTATTAAGCAGTTTCTTTAGTTTCTTTGTTTAAAACTCATTATTTTCATAGGAATGATGAAAACTGATCAGTAACTTGACAGGAAGAGAAAGCCTTCTACTCTTTTTTTTTTTTGAGGCTCTGTATAATGTAACTGAAATTTCACCCTGTTTAAATGTTATTTGTCTTGGAAACTTGCACCTGCTTTGCTCACAAAAAATGTGGTTTTAATTTCTAACCCAGGGGAGGGTCAAATGAGGGTATGCTTGCAACTGAGGAAGCTTGAAGACTAGCAGGGTGTTTAATCTGTTTTATTGTAAAGTGCAGGAGATAACGGTTTATTTTAAGCAGAGTAGTTTTGATGTACAACAGCCTGAAAATTCTGGATAGAGAAGCGGAGTCTGACTAACTGTGACGGTACAGAGAGTAGATTTGTTCTGACAAAACCTTAAGTTCAGACATTTTCCAGAAAGTGAGACCTGAACCAGTGGGTGCCACAGCTCAAGTTTAGCACAAATGCTCAGCAAGTGTCAGCAGACAGTGCTGGCCAGGTGCAAATGTGGACTGTCCTCAGAGCCAGCAGTGGAATAGATGGTGTTCTTAGGGCACAGCATAGGCTTGTTCCAGCAACTTTTAAAATTGCTATCAGAACTCATGTTAGCTATATAATTAGTAAGTCATCTTACATATATGTAAGTTAATGTATGTATGTGATTTTTCCATTAAGGCCTCAATCATGTAAGGCTTTTCTCATCAGAACTTGGTAGCTGACATTTCCTTGTTCTGTCATGACTGGAATACTGATAGCATACCTAAGCTTGGTAGCTCATTTGATGCCATTCTTCTTCTCATGTTCCTCTGTTGTAGCAGGTTTGGGATTTTTTTTGTTGTGCTGGTTTGGTTTGGTTTGGGTTTTCCCCCCCCCCCCCCCCCCAAAAAATGGTGTTACTGCAATCTGACCTGTAGCTGTGGCTAGGAAAGCTGTGTAATGTCAGGAGACAAGAAGAGCCAAAATCAGCAGATATTGAATGAGCTCTTTCATATTTCTTGTTAGAAGAATAGCACAGTTCTTGGCTATTGTCTTTGTTCTCATCTTAGAGCATCCTTAGGCAAAAGACTCTGATGAAGGATCAATCACCCAAACTGACTACCATCCTGTCTGGTCTTGTTCAAGGACTAGTGATGAGCTACATACCTTTATCCCATCCTAATGCTCATTATTGATGTTGCTGTAGAAGTTGCCTCACACCATATGAGAAGTGGGTGGTGAAAGGAGTTTTATCCTTTGGTGAGGCTAATGGTTGTTAGAAGATGAGAAGAGCCGAGGTGATGCCATCGGATCTAATGAAAACATCCTTTTCTGAAGAATGCGGCAGGGGTCTAACCCACAGAATGCGGTGACAGATCATCTCTTGATTTACGGCTGAAGCAAATCCTCTCCACGGAACCTGCTAGTAGTTCCCGGTTTCCTGTTCCATACCTCCCCTTGCAACAGTATCTTTTCTGCTTTGTATTCTACCTGGCTATTTGTGTCCCTACAGCTAACCCACTATTTTCCAGCTCTGATTTCATTTACTTACACTCTGTACAAAACGACCTCGCTGGGACAGCAGGAAGGCAGGTCCGTTACATTTAAAAGCTCTGTTCCCACATCAGCCTGATCTATCTGACACCAGTGTCTTCTGATTCACTCCCATTCCCTGTATCTTGACAGTTGCTCAAGCACAGTGTTTTGTTGAAGTTGCTTTTTTAAATTATTTAAGAGCTGTGACTACTATCCTGCCTTTTAAGACATTCTGTCAATGGTTGGGATTACAGTGCTATGACTGTTGAGTATTGGCTCAGGAAAAAAACTCCTGTGTCCTTTGGTGTTTCATTTATGTATTTGTTTTAGGCTGATCCCTTTTCTAGCTCTGTAACTTTACTGGGGTAGCTAAAAACATTCACCTGGAAAAGCTGTACGCAGCTTATTTTAGACTGGTTTGGATGTTAAGCAGACACGTATGTTGCTGTGAGCCTCTGTTGTGGTAGTCCTCAGTAACATTTGACTTTCCTTTCATGGAACAGAAAACTGAAAGCTTTTAGGTGTAAAAGAACAGTAAAGAACGTGTGAGAAATGTTGATTCAAAAAGATAACCATTTTAGGTTATGGCATTCATCAAAAGATGTGTCAGAATATACTGACAACAATAGTGACCTGATTGCTTCTTCACAATTTATCCTTTTCCCAGTAGGAGTAGCCAGGTGAAAGCACTGCTAGCTCTTCTGTAACCAGATCCTGCACACTGTGTCATATATAAAAGCTATATAAATACAAAATCCTGTATGCACCTTGTCTGGGAGAGTAAGCTTCCTCAAGGACTGTAGGAAAAATTGATTCTTCTTTGCATGACTTTAAAAACAAACAAAAGAAAACCCTTTTTAGGTAGCTCCAAGCTCAAGTTTTTAAATATTTCAGAAATTTTTTAAAATCAGCTTAAAATTACTTGCAAAATTCAGGCTTTACATATGGGTAGTTGCTGGTCAGGATGGCATTTTCCACAAAAAGTCTAGAAACTTAAAATGTATGCAGACCTGTCAATGAATAAAAAATGCACTAGTGTTATTTATATGATAATACTGTTTGATGCAGAAGGAGCAATAATTCACTGCTGCATTTTAAGCATTTGTTCCAAGCAAAATAGGTAATATTTGTAAGGCTGCAGAATTTCAGTTAATAATGAACCTCTATTCAGTTCGAAGTATAAATATAAGAATTTAATGCTCCTACTGTAAGTTTGCATTTTGTACGTGGACTTCTCCTCCTGCATGCTGCTTCAAATTCCATACTACCAACAGACATATTATTATGCCAAAGCTATGTTATCAGCAGTGTATGCATTCATTCACAGTAATGTTGAATGTCAAACTTCCTTAACTCATAAAACTATTGATAATGAGGCATGACTAACCGGTTGGTTTTGTAGACTTCATCTGAAAGATTAATCTGCAGGGAAACAGATGGTAGGAATACTAGAAATCTCTATTTTCTATTTAAGTATCTGAAAGAAAGGGGGGG
>NW_010234269.1:5122-68851 GCF_000690775.1 Eurypyga helias
TGGCGTGCTAGGAAAGGACATAATTAAAGAAAATGAGTTATCCTCCAAGAGAAGGTGCCATAGGATTGACTGATTGACTGTACGATTAGCAAAAATTTAAGAACAGAATAACATACCATTTCAAAAATTCCTAAGGCGAAGTGAACCATTCCATTTCCAAGTTCATGTGGGAGAAAAGTGTATGAATAATGAATTTTATATAATATTTTCCCCATGTATTATTGAAGATATTAGTGCTGACTACAAATAATCATATGCTTTTTCCATTACAGTTTTGTGATGCACTTAATATCTTCTGTTGATCCCATTAGCGTAAAGACATCATATTGAATGTGTTTTACAGCTTACAGTGTTTTTTTTTTTTTTTAAACTTGAGATGACATACAAATATTTTAGGAGGTGATTCATTACAATATAAATTCTTTATATCAACATTCCAGTGTTGGGTGAGAAGGTTCTTTCCCCAAAGGAATGAAGTAAAAATAAAAAGCATTTGCTAAATCATGTTTTGATAAATGCCTAAACTGAATAGCACAGCTCATTAGTTTTGTGACTCACCTTTTACAATATTCTGGAAAGCTCTGTTAACTCTTCAGTAATATATATTATCATGGTAAAGGTGCTCCTTACTACACAGCTGCAGCGTGGCTCACATGAAGGTTTCGCCAATAAGGCACACATTTTACTTTATGGAGAGCACCAGGGGATAAGTGAGCCAGCAGTTACCAGTGAGTGACATGTCTGTCACAAGTAGCTCACCCATCTGCTACTGCAATTAAGAGGAAAATCCCAGTGCTGATGACATCACGGATAGTATCGATTCCATGATGTTAGTGTCAACAGAAATTTTGCTGTGTACTTGAGCAGGTTTAGGATTTTGTCATCTTAAAAAACCTGCTAAAGGACTATTCCACGGTGTAAGTAGCAAGAACTAGCATGTGAATTTTTTTTTCACCTACAAATATAATTCATATGAACCAGCATATCAAGTATCTGATTAATGCGTGATACAAGGCTTTTTTATGTAAGACTAAACCTAAAGGTATGTGAATTTAATGGTTACTTGCAGACAAAATAAACATAGTGCAAGAACCATTCACAAAACCTTTAAGAATGGAGAAGTATTTGTGATAAATTCCCCACTGTAGTTTGTAAGTAATGGAAAGCATATTAATTCCATTATAATTGGCCGTTGTACTATACGAAGGTGTTTGAAAATTGGCAGTGATGTGAACTTACTGTCAGAAAATAAGCATGCATGTTGCATCAATGAAGTTTAATAAAGCCAGGGGATCCCATTCATCTTGTTTTATTGAAGACACTTGATTATTTCTATTGAATCAGTAGGTTCATAAGCTGTAGTTCATGCTGAACAATAAACGAGGAATGTTGTAGTTTAAATGTAACTGCAATTCATTATTGGACCCCTTTGGATACAACACATTGATTAGTATTATTCTTTTGTCACAAGTCTTATTGCTTGAGAAACTCTTGTTTTATGAAAACAATCATTCTTGTCTTTAGTATGTCTAAAATTTCTTTTGACCCTATGCTTTTTAGTGACCTACTTTTATGATTTTATTGAGAATTGGAATGCACCATGATCCATCAGTTACTCAGTTTTGATTCTGTACACATGGAGGTCAATGTCAGAACCTCCATATAAAATTAAGAATTAGATTTATAGTTTTCTTTTCCACTCAAAAAGTATTTCAGAATTTAATAACCTTACCACTGTAAGCAGTATGGAAACACAGTTTTAGTTTGCTGGAAAGAAATGAGAATTTCCTAGAATTGTTTACTACCACTAATATTTACCTTCTTGAACAAAGAATGACAGTTATTCCTTTCCCTATGTTTTGTGCATTCAGCCTCCATTATTCTCTCTGGATTTCATTTTAAAATGGAGCATGACATCTGCTCAAATCCAGGAAATTCTTGAAACGAAAGAAGTGACTATTGCAGGTCAGACCCCTCAGTCATGTAACTGAAAAACTCAGAGCTGAGTGTCAGTAAAAAGTTCTGATTTATGACCTAAGCAGGCGAGTTAATCTCTTTTGGTTCTTAACAAACAATAACAGTTTTCCTTTACTAGGAAATTATTTTTGGTGGTTTGTTTATAGCGAGAGCTATACTGTTGATATCCATTATTATCAGCTTCATAGCTTCATCTATTCTGGTATGCTTTTGTTCAAATTAATGACTGTTCCATCACCTCCAGTCCTATTCTCTTAACAAAACCAACTGATCCACCAACAAACAAAAAAAAGCAAAACCTGTAACACCTCACAGTTATAATCTGTAAAATATATATGAAAAACAAAATGGAGCACATCTTATGTTCTTATACTTTTCCTCAATATTAATTTAGGGTTTTTTCTTGCTTACATCCACTTCATAATGATTTCTAGAGTCCTTGTTAAGAATCTGAGCTGGCATCTTTGCAAGAAATGTTCTAATGGGAGTTAGATTATTGATTCGGGTGAAGCAAATTGAACAACTGCTGATTTCCATTTAGGCATAGTCTCCACCTTGTCATAACTCTGGCCCCTGCAGTCTTACTTTTCCAGACTCACTGATAAACTGAATTTGAAGGAGAAGGAGGAAGGGTTAGTCCAGGACTACAAGGAATCAGAGTTTTGCAGAGCTTTGAGGCACCTGTGCCCAGGGCTTCTCTTACCATGAGCTTAACCATAACCAGGTTGTTTATTTCTTTTACCATAACCAGGATGATATGTATTTTAAGTAGAGAAAAGGTACTAAAAAATACTGATCAGAAATTTGAAGTGTTTTAAAAGTGTTTGAAAGTGTTTTCTTCCCTATTCTTGCATGTAGTCCCCTACTTAAGAGTGTCAGATTAAATTAACTCACTGACTGTGTTTCATCAAACTGATCCCCAAGTAGTTCCTTCAACCACAGCAGCCTAGCTGGCTGCTTCCTGCTCCCTACAGCAACTTCTCCCAGGCTAATACCAGAGAGTATTTTGAGGAAAAAGAAATAAAAGTTAAAATTAATATTTTTCATCATTCCTAAGTACAATAGTCATAGGTTAAAAAAAATGTCATTCCACTTTACAGTTATGAAGGAGAAATTGTCCAAGTATTTTCCAGAAGGGAGGAGAAGGAAGCAAGCTGGTCTGTGTACATAGAAAAAAACTACTTTCTTCTGAGATCTTTGCACTGTGAATCCCACGTTACTTTTAGAGAGATGTATTTTTGTTGTTGCAAGGATTTGCAATTTAGAAGTTACTTCAGTTATGCTAATATACCACCCCTCTCTCCCTCCTCCTGAAGAAGGGGAGTCTTTAATTCTGTAGTATTAGTGCAGGTTGATCTCTTCCCACCCCTGCCCTGAATATGAATGCTTTTAAAGGATGGATGCTTTTTAAAGTGTGGTGGGGGTTTTTTTGGGTTGGTTTTTTGGGTTTGGTTTTTTTTTTTAATGATATCTCATTGGAAACGATTTATAGATTGAAGGTCCTCACCTTCAATCAGAAGACCAAGTTTTAAGTAAGTGACTCTGGAGTACTGAAAACAAAAGGTGCAAAGAAAAGTAATTTCCACTATATCAGTTTGACAAGAAGGACAAAAGAATGATTTCAAGCAAGATTTTGCACATTATTCTTCCTATTAAAACAATTAAAAGTGGTAGAAAATACAGGAGTAGGCTTTTGGGGAGTTTTGATGGTTTCTCTCGTAGGCATCATAAAATGTCATTCACTGGTCACAATCATCTTCATATGCTTGAAAGCTTAGTGTTGAAACTGTTCATTTTGGTCATCCATATGCGTTAGCTGTCATAAGTAATTCTGCTCTAAGCCAGATGCAGTAGATTATTTAGGGATCAACCATGTAGTGCCATAATTACCTCCAAGTTGAAAAGCTAATAAGATCAAATGGAAAAATAGCCCGTCAATAACATCAATGGGCTCTGGGTCAGGCTGTAGGCATGCAGGTAGAAAGAAGCACTGCAGCTCCTCAGTGTCTGTGCAGTTCCAGTGCTAGTCCTTTCCAAGTTAGGATGGTTTGTTGTACAGCTGTATTGTGAAAAATAGATGGCCTTTTCCATAGATTTTTCTTGTTGTAAGAATCTGTTTCTAACCTGTGAGGGAAGAACATTGGTTGCCTCCTGGACTACTACAAGTAGCTATTTCAGGAGCATTTTCACCATAGTCCTAGTTGATTGACAAGATCACTTAACAACAACATTTTTTTTCACTACATTACTAGGGATATTCTGTCATGGGAAATTCCTTGGGGAATATTTTTTTCTCATTACTGTACATAAAATTAGCAAAGTCTGTCTGTGCAAGACTTCCGGCTCAATTTTGAAGCCCCAAGAGGCCTGAAGAAATCAGATAATCTGCAGATAAACAAGCTGGCTTTGTGGCACTTGTCTGAGTTGCCAAGCCTATTGAGGCTTTGTCATCAAATTCTCATTTACCAAAGGGTTACAAGATTTGTTAATGCTGTATAATTCATCACTCTGCTGTGCTGGATGGTGCTCTGAGAGCTCAATTCTCTCTTCACGAAGTTGCACTGATTTTAAACCACAGCAATTCCAGCAGATTTAGTTCTAAACTGCATGGCATCAGGCCCTTAACTAGTATATGGGATACTGAGAGTCACTGCAGCAAACTCCTAAGCATACTAGGTCGGTGTATGTACATAGTATCTACATAGTATCGATGTATCCACGCAGTTCCAGTTTTTCTGTATTGCTCTTGTCCTGGGAGGAACTCTTAACTACTCTTAGTTTTAAGGCCTCTTTCTGCTTCTGGGGGCTCTGCAAAGTGGTCGAAGCCTGCCTGCAAACACAGGTGAAGATTTTCATTGCTTTTGCTCATTTGAAAATAAAGGCACGAGACTGACACAGCTAGAATCACAATTTGGGGTTTTCATTGTGGTGTTTGTTTTTTTTTCCTTAGAAACAAAGACATCACGCCTGGACAGTCAGACCAGATTTTAGAGCTTTCTAAGCATGTGATTGCGGGACTGAATTGTGACTCCAGTTGCTTCCCTGATGTGTGCCAGCTGGGTGAGTAAACTTTGAAATGCCAAAGGATGATAACTTGTGACACAACTATCTGTATAATCACATTAACTGCCCATCTAGAATATCTGAAAATCTCTCCAACAAATGGAAGAACTGAACATACTTAAACAATTTTACTTGAAAAATTGTACAAAATACTAAAGTTTACTCTGTGCCACAATATCTATTTGAGCCAATGCTCAGTTTCTTACCTCAAAATTCTGAACCTGATGGTTTGATCAGTTTAAAATAAAACTTTTCACAGGGAAAACTAGCCAGCTTAATTCATCCTTTAATAGCTTTACAGAAAGTATATTTTGGATGGCAGAATCATTCACAGAACCATAACCATGGTATGTTTTTAAAACTATGCTTTAATTGTGACCCAGTTATACTCATCCAGATTGGCTAGTTTTGCTGAGCAGCTTCCAGCCAGTTTTCAGTACTCTTGATTAAAGTCTTCACTAGCACACTAGCCAGTCAAGGCTGTTGTAGTGTTTAGTCCAGTGACTGAAAGGCCAGCCCTGGTCAAGCTCTCTGTTCAGGGAAAGAAGAGGGTAATGCAGAGCCTTTTGAAGATAGGAACCCTTAGGGAATCAGGTACTTTGCTTTAAGAATCTTAAGTAGTACTGAATATCTAAGCCACTGTTTTTACTCAGGTCTGCAAATAAAATGATCCCCTGTATCATGAGGTTTGGGGTTAGCTGTGTTAGGGAATACTCAAAGTCTGTTAATAAGGATCTGTGAAAACCTTTCAGTTTCCTGATTCAAACCTGGGTTTGCTATTCAGTGATACCAAACTACTCTGACCCAGACCTGTGGCTCCTGTTGCTTTTCCTCATATGGCAAAGATATATTTGGATAAGGGAAGTGCACTGAAGAGAAGCAGATAGATGCAGAGTGATACGGCTGTACATATGTTTTATGCAAGAATGTGTGTTGGTTCTCTTATTGCTCCACTCAAGTGTCTGAGCATGGTGTGTTGAACAGCGTGACCAGTCTGCATTAGTCCATTCTGTCAGTTGTAAAAAAGAGGAGTAAGTCTTAAATACCTCTGCCAATCCATTTGTATTTTGTGGTGCCGGGTCAGCTGTTTGCCACATGTGCCATTTCCTCCATTGATTCTCAGAAAACAGTGAATGGAATTGCATCAACATGAGTATAATTTACTGTGTTTGGTGGATAGGTGTTATTCACTGCATTTTTGCAGACACCGAGCTCCTTACAGAAAGGAGCTACTGTTAAAACAGGTAAAGATATGTTTATATTTTCTTAGCGAATGAAAGCATGCACTGTCCCACAAAAAAGTAAACATATAGTTTGTAAATAAATGTAACTGACAAATATGTATTTTTCCTTATACTTCTGCAAAGAGAAGTGATCTTTATGTAAAGCAAATACAGTGGAGTTTTTGCTCATCTGAACGTAACAGTCCTAGTATAGAAATAATGCACCTGTTAGGAGGACCCTATCTCCCATCTTGCACAGGATGGCAGAATCAGTATCAGTCATAATGACTACTGAGCTATAGTATAACAACTCTTTTACCTTATTTATAAATGTTACCTGCTGTCTATTCCTAAAGGGACAAATTAGTTTGTCTGATCCAGAAAATAGTTTGGAATACCGTCCTCTATTGAACTGTGTCACAGCTTCACTGGATAGCATGTCCAGCCATTTCAGTTTAAAATGACCTTTTGGTCTTACCTGTTTCCTGTTGTTTCTGGAGCAACTGTTAGCAGTGTGGGCATTGGCACTTTCAGCTGCGCTGGTTATTCAGGTTGTAAGCGCTACTCATTGGCAGAAGTTGTAAGTGTTGGTTGGCTTTTACTATACCAGACAAATTTTTACATGACTATTAAAAAGTTAAACTTTTTGCTCAGTAATTTGTTACTACTAACCCTCAGTAGTTTGGGTAAACTTTCCTGTTTCAGCCTATCAGTTACAACCATGATCCAGTGTCAGTGTCTGGAATTGTGTTTGCACCACTGTGCTAGTAATTTGAAAGTTTCCAGCTTCATTAATGATACCTTTGGAGTACTTGGGTCAATATGCAATAATCAGTCCAGAATTTATCCTAAAATTAATGGCATGAGTGGTCTCATTTATGTCAGCTGCTTTGTGACTGGGTCCTTACTTTGGCTTTCTCTCCAAGTGTTAAAAATACATTCTTTATGATGGTCAGAAATCTTGTGAAAATTAGGATGGATGGACTTAAAAAAATAAAAATAAATTGAGCAACCTTTAGTATGTCATATAGTAATGTAGTAATTCTCATTCACCTGTGAAATACCACTAGTTACACCAGCTTGGTGCAATTTTTGATGGAAGTTAAATGAAGAGAAATTACCTTAAAACAAGCCCAAGGAAGACATGATGATGGTGCACAGATGAAAATATCTCAAAGAATAGAAATCTCTTTTGGACAGTCAGTTCATCTAAGACTCTTCCCTGTTCCTAAGCTTTGCTGTAGCAGTATCCAGAGTGCTTAGTGCAATCGTATTCTGTTGTTGTGGGAAGTCTATATGCAAGAAGAATGATAGCAGGACGTTGCCCACATGTTTGTCACCTCTTTCTAGATTTTGCAGGAGATAGCAGAGTGTGAATCTTACTCAGCTTAGAAAACTAAGTAATAAAAAAAAAAAGCTCTCAAATATGTCTCTTCAGCACTTTAAATCTCTTTTACACCCCGCCTCCCCCACTGGTTGGCCACAAACTCACAAGGTGGAATCAAGTTCTGTATCCCAGTACTTTTTATGTTATGGCCTTCATCCTAGATTTTTAAAGATAAAGTCTGTGGCAGAAAACCTCACCTTTCTTTCCCATGGAAATCTCTACAGGGCTGAGTCTTACCTGTACAGGAGACAGTGTGGAATATTGGCCCCCAGAAACAGAAGGTCATCACCCTTTTGTCACCTACAGCTCCATGTACCGGGAACATCTTACTGACCTTGTCTTGCCCAAGTTGAAACTAAGGCATTTCCTTAAAAAGGCAATAAAGCAAGCAAACCAAAGAGAACCACTGTTAAAACAAACAGCACTGCAGACACACCTTTCCCTAGAGAAGGGATGAGACAATAAGCAATGCATCAAGGGATGTTAGTCGCGTTGCTGACTGTGCTACTGGATGATACGTACAACAGGAACTGACACAGTTTGAAAATCTATATAGTACAGAGTATAATAGATGGATTTGGGGAAATGGCAGTAGAGGAATCTCTTCTAATCTGACATGGTTATCCTGTATAGGCAGAATGAGAAGAGATTATAATGTTGAAGTAGAAATTAAGATAAAACCGTTCATATTTTCTCCAAATAAATGCTGAAAGTGCTGTGGTTTCTATTGTAGAAATTGCATGAGGTAACTACATCATTTCACAGTAGTTGTGGAAAAACATTTTGGGCTTGTTTGTTGGTTTGGGGTTTTTTTTGTTTTGTGGATGTGGGTTTTTTGTTTGTTTGTTGTTTGGGGTTTTTTTTAATTTAATCAGTTATTTTTTAGCTTCTCCCAAACTATTTTTTGCCCCCTCATGATGAGCCACATTTTTTCAAGGAAAGCAGAATGATTTTTTTAATGTATCAGTAGACATAAACACAACAAAAATATTGCAGTGTATTTTAAATAAAGATTGGAATTATCATATCATTATTTATATACCTAAGTAGAAGCAAATCTTTTCTGACAACCTGCTGCAATTATGAATGCAGTGCAATTGAAGACCTCCTCTTGTGGAACTCATTTGAAAAGGTGTTGATAGCCTGTGTGACAAGAAGTGCGTGTGTTCCTTCAGAAGCAGACTTTAATACAGCTCTAGAGTTATGTTTCAGTGCCTTTTCTGACAGTGTAACATGACCACTAGTTACATGCTACGATGTAAAATAAATGATGATCCATACACGGCCTTGTGCATCAGATGAAGTTGCAAAGAAGGACACTAGAATTGTAAGCATGGTTCTTGACTCATCCATTTCTACTGCTCTGTGCCGTCTTTGACTGAAATAGATTCACAGTCATGGCAGGAAATTAATGCCGACTGATGACAGGCAGCCTACAGATCTTTGCATCCCTCCCCTCTCTCCTCCCATGAAAAATAGAACTGTTCCCATCATGTTAGCCTGCTATTTATTGACTCCTAAATGTCTCAGTATAATTGTCAAAAAGCTAATCTCCCATAAGTGAGGAGAAATCTTTATTTGCAGACTTCATCTTGTAAAAAATTTTAGCAGTGCAACTTCAGAGTCTATTTTGTTACAAATGAGTTTAATGTACCTACCCAAAATCAAATCTGTCACAGAAAAATACTCTAATTATATTTTACCACTATGACTGAATTTACTGCTTTTACCAATAATGTCATTCACACATAGCCTGTCCTTAAATGGAAGAATAATGTCTCTTGAAATAATTAAGATATTAATGGTAAGATACAAGTGACCAATCTGTAACTGAAGGATATTTTTAAAGCTCATTCTACATCTTGGTCCACTCCAGCCTTTTATGGATGAGGTGATAATGGCAAAGATGATGTAGTGATGCATCTGTCTGCCTGTATTTATCCATCAGTCATGTTCTTTTTTCTCATACTGCAGTATGATTCCCTATAGGATTATAGATGAATTTCAGTGTTCTGTCAGCCTCAAACAAGAACACGTAACCAAATTTCAATTATCAAAGACAACATTGTAAAATGTTGGCCCAGTTAGGGCCACCTAAGCCACTTCTCCTTAGTCAAAATCGTCTGTGTAGCTTTGGAAACTGCTTCTGAGCTTACAGAATTGCTACACTTATCTGGGGTCCCTGATCTCATCACCATAGAGTAGGAAGGTATGGAGAATCTGCTTCAAGTCCCTGTCCCTTCCACATAGCTTTTTTTCCTGCATTTGTAAATCCTCAGATATATCCCTAAGCAGACAGTTCCTTGGAAGCCTGTCTTGCCTAACCTGTGTTGTAAATCCAGCTGGAAGCAGGGAATTCTTCACATTGGTAAATGTTCCAGAACTGTGCTGATCGTGACAGATATTAGTATTGTGCAGTCTGGACAAAGACAGCCCTGTGCAAGCTGTGTAGGAAAGGTTCAAGAATTTATGACTGTAAGCATCCTTGTGTAAAGTGGAGCTTCCCTTCTCAATTGCTGAGAAGTGGTAACTGACCTCGTTGACACTCCCAGTCTCTTTCAGTACAAATTAGAACATGTTAGCCTAAACTGAAAGCATCTCTTTAAGCCACTTCAGCACAATCTGTACCAGTGTGTATGTCTGTGCCCCTTTCTTGCTGTTCATGAAGCTTCAGCGTAAATATTACTGATTCTGATACATATGTTCTGTAGCGAGTTTGTAGGCATCTCCATCCCTCCACCCCCTCGAGCAAGGAGAGCACATTCCTTTTGGGTTACTGCAGTTGAATTCCTTCCATAACTGGTCCTTCCGTCTCATTTATGTGTTTAAGGAGGGATGTTGATTCCCAGTCATATCTTTCCTTCTTTACATATCAGTGCAACAGAAGGAAATACCTAACTTTTTCTTCCTTTTGGATACTGTTGCTGGCAGCTCAGGCAGAGGGAATGCATTCTGCTGTTACTGGGAGGGGTGGGAGGAGAAGGTAAAAGGAAGCTGGTAACACAGGACACCTGAGACGATCAGGTTTTTAAACTTTTGCCTGTGTTAAGTTTTACTCTGCCTGTAGATCTTACTTCTTGATATCTGAATTCTTTTTGTAAAATACCAGATGACATGTCCTCTACCTAAGGAACTATCAACATTAGGTAGATCCTTGACTGATGTAGTTGCTGTGTCTTCCAGACAAAAGAGCTTTACAGGGTTTTGCTATGTGTGACTAGCTTATTGCAGTGGTATAATATACACATTTGAGGTTTACTGTGGTAAAATCTGGACCATATTTCTACATGTAGTGTTATGACTATAGGAATCTTGTGCAACTAAGCTAACTGTGATTGTAGAAAGTTCTATAAGCAAGCTAGTTGTTTGAAAATTAGGTCGCTCAGATAAATCCCTTAATGGTTTTAAATGAGTATGGTAGTCTTAGTAGTTAATAAAATTACTGAAGGGTAAATTGAGCCACTTGGAATGTCTGTGTAAACTATTCCTCTTGAGATGGGTGCTTGAAATAGAACCAAGTGTCTACACAAACCACAAGCCCAGTAAAATCTCTAGCATATTTCTGCATGACTTTTCCATAAGTCTTTATGTTTCAAAAGAGGAATTAAAATGACCTGGTGCACAAAGCTGTCCTCAGCAGCATTGCTCACTCCGCGTGCAATTATTTATTTATGTCTGCATGGTTTCCCCAGTGCACCTCCCTTAGAACATTTGAGTTATCAATTCTGGGAATCAATAAAACACATCTGGTAGGTTAAATTGGGATGGTATCATGCTGTGATAGCTTCTGTAATACTTCCTGCATTCATTATTAATGGCTTATTATGGAATTAATAATTTAAAGTTATCTCTGATAATTTTAACAGTCCCCAGTCTGTTATGGTTTTTTTTATTATCATTATTATGTTATTTGCGTATAACTTTGTGTTCTGGGACCAATATCCTTCATATATTTTCAAAGCTTCAGGGGCTAATACAGTAAAGCTCAGGGAAAATGAATATATAAATGTAACTTAATATAAAGAAAAGGTAAGTTGTAGGTGAACCTCTTTTTTTTTTTTTTTTTTTTCTTCTTTGAAGACTTCTACTTTTTCTTATCTCAGTAATTCACTTCTCTCATATTCACTTTACAGTTATACGGGGTGTATCACTTCTGGGACCTGAATAAAGATGAGGTTGAGGTTGAGAATTCTACCATTTGAATCAAAAAATGAATATCCAGCTGTTCTTGTAGCTAAAGATAGTGGCAGTCCAAACAGGAAAGTGTTGTATTTTTAGTATTAGTATCCATCTATCACTGTAAAGAGAGAAAGTTAATTCTTGGATGAGATGAATCAGTGGTGGCCAGTGACTTAAAAAGAAACTATTTTTTCTGTCATATGTTAAGTCCTTTTGTATACTGAGGTACAGAGAATCCAGTATTACAACATTTAGAAAAAAGGCAGTTATTCTCCATAACTTTCTGATGGAACTCTCACAGAACAATTGTTCCAGAAGAGTATTTTTTTCCCAAATCTCCAGGTGTCAGAGGCAACAGGAGAGGAAGAATATCACTGTATAATGAACATACAAGTTTACTTCATTTGAGTCAAAACGTTTTGCTATTAACCTCAGTGATATCAGGCTTTCACCTCTATGATTTCTTATACATTTCTTCTATCTCCATGATCTGAATGATTTCTTCCTCTGTAAAAAAATGCAGAGCAAACATGTTGTGCTTTATAAGTAACACATAGAACTGCATATGTATTCTCTAGGGAGAGAATGATTTTCATCAGGAGAAAGAGACTGGATTTACAGTTAATATTTCATTTGCTTTTAATACTTCACGTTTGTCAAACTGTGCTGCTTGTTGCACAGATGATATGTATTTACCTACCTCAAATCACATTGCACCCATCGGTAGAAAATATTTAAAGAATAAGGAAATCTTCAATTGTTACATATACTTATATTTTAAATATAATAATGAAAAGGTATAGGATACAACACAGGGCTTAAACCCTCTCTTTTCAATTCCTTTATCAATGACACTGAGAATTATAGTTCATAAGGTGGGAGACTGGATGAAGAATAGAACTGAGTTCCAGGTTTGTTGGCAGCTGAGGACTTGGTGAGCCTCCAACTGGCATCATTAATGTGGGAGAAGAACTGCTGAGTGTACAAGTATGCAAGTTCAGAGAAAAGGTAGATCTGGAGAATCCCAAACTTTATGGTTTGGTAGACAGATTTTCTATTTGCAAAAATAATAATGCTAATTTTGTTGAAGTCTGTATTTCAAAGAACATCTCTGAAAACTTCAGACATAGATTTTATCCTACTGCTGCTGCTCACACTGAGGAGGATTTTACTTTCATTTTTTTAATTAGACATTTCTTATGCAGTTACATTCCTACTAAAATAACTGACGTCTTTTTGGAGGAAAAGTAAGTCCTCTAGCTTTCTGAGCAGAAACTCCTTGAGTAAATCTACTTGGTGCTCACTGGTTCACTAAAACTCATGTTCTTCTAATGATCAGGATTTCCATGTTCCTAACAGAATCATTGTTTCCTAGGACAGCTAGGTTTCCTCTCCTGTGTGCATGGCCTACATTCATTGTCACAGACCTGCAGCTTACTGTTTGAAATAGTTGATCTTGCATGCTGAGCACAGACCCAAATCCTTGTGGCAGGGACCTGTCTTCATTGTTTTCATTCTGCTGGTGTTCTTATCAGTAACTATATCTCCAGATAGGCAGGTTACCTGAACGGATACTATACAAAAGTGGGTATATAAGTAGCTAGTGAGATCGATATAGTCTTTCTTTGTTGCATGAAAATATTTCTGACATTTTGAGTTTTACAGCATGTCATATTATTGTATCAGTAGATATTGCCTACTGTTTGATTTCAGCACATAAAATCAGGGAAGGAAATGAACACAGCTGATTATATACCTGTTATTACTCACTCACTCTTCAGTATTTGGCAGAAGCCCCAAAGTAAGATACTTTTCATACTAGCTTTAAGGCATGACCAGGCTTAGTAAAAATCCTCTTTTTCATATCTCTCCGGATGGTTTTCATCAAGTTATGTGTCATCAAATGGATAGTTGATACAATAATGTAACCAGCTTGTTCAAACTGGATCTGTCCTGCATAAGGGTTCATCCTATCAAACTGTGTTCTTTTATGCATTTTGACAGACAATACTGAGCTAATTTAAACACAGCGGTTTAGTAAATAAATACAAATTGATGCCTTGCATTCTTGTTATTTGAATTTTAAGTTAAAAGATAACTTTATCTCACCTTTGGATCTGTCAGGTGAACACATACAGGCATTTTACAATGAGAAATGTACGACCTACAGTCTTTTGGCAGGAGTTATTTTGACCCTTACTACATTTTCAGGGGCATCAGTTTGGCACATCTGTGTTTTCATGCATAAGGAGTTTTATAGGTTCGATGCTGTGTATTCAGCGACGTGCCTTATATGGGTTTGATAGAAATAATGTTTCTTCTGTTTAGGATGTTTGCAATTCTGGGCCTCATGAATGTCATAGCATATGCTGTATGTGATATATAATCAGGAATACTGAAATAAGTGAGAATCTAATTTAAGGCTCAGGGCAGCAAGCCTGAGGAATTTTTACTGACATTAATGGGAGTCACACATATAAAAGCAATCACTGAATTAAAATTTTCAATCCTTCATCAGTGCTATCAGTAATTTTTAAGAAATATCTCTAATTTCTATCAAACCTGGTCACAATACACTAAATATAGTCTCCTAGCACAATGCAATAATGGTTAGAGAAATGAAAGTCTTTGTGAATACAGCATGGTAATAAATATTTCAGAAAGATTGAAAATCTTCCAAATATGTAACCTACAGTGGTGTAACATTTCTGGTTGTAAGATTTCCTTTGAAAGTACTTTTAGACAGTTTTGGGGTTGGTTTGTGTTTCTCAAGTAATGAAATTAATCGCAAAAAATGGTTGTTTCTTCAGAAAATGTCAATACCTTAGAAAAAAATCAAACCATGTATTTCAGCCAAAGAGCACAATCCAAAGTGATTAGATATAGCATTAAAGAATCTCTAATATTAGATTCTAAAGAATCTTTGGATTCTTTAGCATTAAAGAGATATTATGTAGGTGCCTGATATTCTCACTATCTTCCGTGAGCTAGACTTCAGTGGCCAGATTGGCCAGTACATCTAGAGAAGGCAGTAGGTCTAATAATGCTAACGTTGTTCTTTGAACTTGGAAAAATAAAAAGGAGATTGTCTGAATTGTTATTTGGAGCTAGTACTTTAAAATGGAAAGCACAATTCTCTGAAGTAAAAAAGTAGACGTATTTATGAACAACTGTGTAACTGCAATCACTTTTCCTTTATGAACTACTCCTGTTCTGGGCCCAATGAATCAGGTATGGCTGAGATTATGCTCCTGGATGTTTGCCAGCTAATACAGCTGCCAAACGATTGTAGATGGAAACTATAATCTCAGAATGAGCTGAAAATCAGCATTTATAGACAGGACTCAACTTACAAACACGGATGAATGCGAGAGGGATATCAGTTCTTTCTTTCTAAAAGAGTTCATTTCATTTGTTTTGTAAGAAACAAGAAAGTTGTAACATCCAAAGGTGATTTGCTGTAGCTCAGGAAGTACTGTGGTTTTGATTGATACAAACATTTAAATTAAGAATAGAGAAGGTCATGAGCATTATATTTGCTTTATTTGGATGTGCTGTTTGGTCTCTCAGATTCTGACATCAGATCTCAATATTGGGGTAAGTCAAGGTCTGAGTATGGCGAAGAGCTGATATAAACTGGAGCAGCCTCAGGGTCTATTTTGTTAATTGGGGACTGCCAAAAATTAGAGGTCTAGGAATCATTTATCTCCCGGGCTGCATCTTTTTCTGGATCCTGGAGTGAAAATGGCTGGAGAGGAGCTAAAGACTGGCCTATTACATCTGTATTTTTATCTGTCCCCCCCATTGTAAGGTGTATCAGCTTTTATTATTCAAAATTATTTGCCTTTGACATACCGCATTTTGAAAGTGTATTTATAGAAATGTTATTAAAGAGGTGAATCTGTCATTGCTGAGAGTATTCTTTGATGCTATTTCCCCCTAACAATATCATAGTGGAGTGTTGGAACAGACAGCTTTATAATAAGATAGAATGTAATTGATAATGCAGACTTACTTGATAGTGAAAAATGAGACTGTCACCAGCCTCATGGAAAATAATTTTGGTAGAACAACCTTGCAACTGAAAGAAAAGAAATAACCCAAACCAGACAACTGGTGTCTATTAAAATTAGTTCACACACTGCTTTCCTATTCCATGCTGGTTTAACACTTATTTCTTGATCAGACCATCTTTGATCTCATTTGTCATTATCAAGACATTGGACATACTAATATTTCTCTGAAAGACCAATAGACTGAAATAATCAATAAACCAGACGCTTCTTAGGGCAGAATTCAGCCAAGCATACTTGTTTTGAATAATACCTTATTCCAAACCCGCTCCCATTATTCTTTTTCTGTGCATCTCTGCTTACTTGCACTCCAAAGGGTTTTGAATAAGTATTTTAATTAATTATTATTAATTAATAAAGATTTAGTCCAATGAAAAAAATGTTATAACCATCTTCAAACACGTGAAAGTTACTAAAGAAGTAGAGACAGTGCTAATAGTAGTATATAAAGGCGTTATAGTCTGAGTAATGGTATAAATTAAAAGGAAGTGTGGTGAGGGTGAATAGATACAACATGTGTAGCAAAACAACCTAAAACTGAAAATATATTTCAAAAGAGCCCAAGTCAGTCCCCTAGTATGCATGTTTCTGCACCATCAGAGTTAATGCATTAACCATCTCTATCCATTTTAAGATGGACCGGAGAAACACAAGGAATAAAAATGCTCCAGAGGAACTTCTGCATTAGCGGAACCCATCTATGTGCATTTTCAAATGGGTCTGAAAAGTAGATGAAGAATAAATATGCTCTGGAGAAATTCCTGCATTAGCAAACCTAAGTGGTGTACTAAGCCTTTTCCACCTCTGATTTTTTTGATTCTTTGATAGATTGTAATTAAGGTGCTGATCCTTCAAATGCTTTCTGATAAAATAAGATGCAGTACCGCAGGAGCATTAGTAAGCTAGCCTTCCGTAGCCTGGAGATTAAATAAACAAAAGAAAAGCCAAGTCCTGAAAGATTTTTTTTCTCTCTGTCTCTGGACTGAACTTTACAATTGTAAATGATGTCCAAGGCATAAAGATTGAAACATGCTGAAAATTAGCATCACACAAATTAGATTCCTTTTCTGTTAGCATTTAAAACCCAACTTTACTCAAAAGCAAACGGCAATAGCCAGAGTTAAAGTCAAAGATCATGGTTTCCTGTGGAACAACGTTTTTAAGTATCCACTTCTTTGATTAAACATAACTCTTGGAGTTGTCCCACCGCATGTTCTGCCAAGGCACTTGGTCTCACAAAATCCTCTCCCCTCGTCCATCATTAAGCCTCTACTGATCCACTGCCACCACTGCACGACGGCCTTTCAATGCCATCATGGCAGCCTGGGCTAGTTTTTTTGCTGTAGCCTTATTTGTCCTCTGCCAAAACAGACAGCTCCCCAAGTCTGGGGTCACATGGGGTAAAAGGTGATCTTGTAGGATTTAGTCAGTCATGTAGACAAGTATCACTTGCTGTGTTTTATAAATGGCTTTAACAGAACCAAGATGTCAACTTTATAAAAGGGCTGCTAGGCACACACAGTGGCAACTTTTCGTAGTGTTTTTATTAACAATAAATGATTTTGAAGGTATCATGATCTGAAAGAGCATTCTAATACCACTACAACCTTTGCTGTAGCATGTCACTGAAAATAGGCCAAATTAAGTCCTGTATAGTTTTCTGTTCAAATGTGTGCTTGTTCTTTAACAACTTTTTGGCTGGCTCGCCAAAGAATAGGGCAGTGCCAATATAGTGGGGCTGAAGTGATTTTATTAGAGAAAATACGTTTGCTGAGAACTGGATGCCAGTCTGGAACATGAGATACCTAAGCGGAGTTCAGAGCTTAGGTATCTTGCTCAGACCAAACTTTCTGGCTCTGCTGCTGACTCTTAAAGCCTTGGAGCAGACTGTCAGGGTCAGAATTTTTAAGTTTTTTTAAGGCATATCAGCGGTATTTGAAAATTGTGTTGGTCCCACAAAATTCACCCCTTTTTGTACACCAGTGATTTTATAAAACAAACACCTCCCATATCTCCAGAGTTCTCAGACTACTACATGGGGAATCAGGAAGAAGAGGGGTACTCATCACCTATTTTACTGATGATGTTTCACTGTAAGAAAACACACATCAAGAAATAAAAAAGGAGAAGAAAATAGGTGGGGAATAAACATTGTCTCAATGGATTAGCTTTTATCTGCTAAAAAATACCCTGTTTTCCAGGTCACAGTTACAGAAGCCAATTCTGTGTATTTTGAGTAGAAATATTGTTGAACGACATTTCAAAAATACCATTATTTCCAGGACAGAAAATCTGGGGGTTGATTGCTTTTGCTGTTTAGTGATCTGTATTCAAATTACGTATTTGGTTCCTCCCTTAAGACTTCATTTATTCCAGTCAGGTTAAGATGAACTAGGATACAGGGAGTTGTGGACATGGCAGAAGACAATGCTTTGTCCTCATTTTTAAGATATAAAATATTTCTCTCTTCCCAAGCTTCCTTATGGCAGGATATAAAATTGAGAATTAACAGCTAACCATTCATTTGGAATGAGTGGTCCTCTAGTGGCATAATGTTTATTAATGATATTATAACACAGTAACATTTTTATTCATTTGCTGTGGTTGTGAAAAATACAATTTACCTGACAGTCGTTTGAAAAAATACCTGCTGTTGAATGCATGAATTACAGAATTTCTCTCAGATTTAGTCACCCCAGGTGAGGATTCTGAATTGCCTTCCCATTCACAAAATGAATAGTTTATCCCATCCAGCACATCTGGGGCTGATGTTTTGCTGCTTAGTCGTTGTAACATCAAATGCTGGATTTTTTTTTTTTTAATTTTTATTTTTAGCCCTTCACTCCAACTATTTATACTAGAAGCAGTTTTTGCTGATGGCACACACTCCTCGAGTGCTCTGAGTGCTTTTGCAGTTAAAAAAAGAATTGTTACTACCAAAGAAAAAGAAGGGAGCAAACCCAGAAAAGGCATGAAAGCTGTGCCTCTGCCGAAGGTGAACAGTCATCACCCGTGACAGCTGGGGCAGGGAGCATGATCTCTTCTATCTTCAGGAGTTGCTGTGTGTGTGCCTACTGTATGGCTACGATCCATATATCCCTGCTCTTCTTTAGTACGCTTCTTCATCATATCTCTCGGGGCATTCAGTGTACACGAGACAGGAATTTTATCTGTACATTTTATCTAGTGTGACAGCCTGTTTGATATGGTAGATCATGCAACACCAGGAAATCAGGTTTCCACTTACCTGATGTTCTTTTCCTTAAAACTCTTTACAGAACAGGAAGTGTTAAGTCTCACTTTTACAAACTAGGATGCTAGGTCATGTTGAAGTGCAGTAGCAGTTAATGGTTTAACCACATGATGCAGAAGGCCAGATTAGGATGTTCAGTGTTCCTCTTAGTAAAAAAGCAGTGAAAGGACCCCCCAAACCAATTCTGCACAGAGTGGGAGCGTGTCTGGTAGAGGTTGTTAGCCCAGACTCAGCACTCACCGCACAGCCCACGATTGCTCCTCAGGGAACCTTTCAGATGTTTCTGCGCTACTTTGCCTACTGCTGCTGGGTGTGAGAGACCTTGCTCAGCGCAACACGAACACGGGTGGATTTTGTTTTGGAATATTCCCATGCATGCCTGTGATGTCTACAGAATTGCATTTGAAAGCGAGAATACCGTGGAGTACAATTCAGAAAAACCGTTCAGGGGCATGTCAAATCTAGAAGCAGAATACGATCAGAATTTTTGAATGATCTGAGTTTCTTGGTGTCCTGTTGTCATAGTTAATGGAGAGCTCACTATATATATATACACACACTTGGTCTTTGTAACATGGATTTTTTGCTACTAGCTCTCACTAGCCCTTTGAATAGGAAACATCTTTTGTTAGTTACACAGACTCCTCAAATGCCTGGTGTAAGTGAACAATCCAGATCATTAACTGTCCTTAGCAAGTCTAAGTCCTCTTAACCTACTTAGTAGTTGCTAAGGCATTTATTTTCTTCATTCCTCTCACATATTCTTTTTAATTTTGTATTTTATTTTAAGTGTTTAATTATTTGGTGTAGAATTACCACTTCTGTCACAGGCTTTCACATATTGACAACTGTACTCAGATTGCTTGGATACAGCCTGAATGTACTCCTTGCTTTTTTCTTCTTTTTTTTTTGGTTAATTGGGAAGGGATAAAGCATTCTTTTTAACTACTTTGTTTCATTTTAACATTAAAATGAATAAACTTTTTTCTCACTAAGGAAATCCTGACAAGATCTAGGCAGTTTATACTTCCCCTGAAATATAACGACGTTTCAGGTAGATTAAACCTTGACAAAAAGTTAAATAATTATATTCTGTATGCTCAGTTTTCTTTGGTGAACCAAAACTCACTGAAGTGTAAAAGTCCAACGTATCACATAGTATACTACTAGTTTTTAAATTAAGAATGTGATTTTAACTGTTTTATCCTTTTTTAAGATATGAAAATCCATGTAATAACTAAGATGTGAATACACCACATGTATAGTGGTATAATGTGGTGCATTGTCCACCTAATAGTTCCTTGAGTAATTATTTCCAACAGCCTATATGTCTTTTTCATGGCTATTGTGTGCAGTTGCTGTTTAATATATTTGTGGTAGACTCTAGCCTTTATGTTGAGTTGTAGAAGGCATTTTAGACCATCCTAAAATTGGCATCCATTGGCAACAGGTGGCTTCCTTGGACACATGCACATCCTATGTAGGTGTGTCTTTACTTATTCCTCGAGAGATGACTCTAGAATGTGAACCTGCTCTTGTTTTATATTTTTATTAGGCTGGGGTGTGGTACGTAGCTATGCCAGGTATGCATGAATTCTAGGTACAGATGATTTTCAAAGTTCATCACCTCTTTTCTGTGTCACTGCTCTCCCATGTACTTAGTCTGGTTGGTGGTAAAGGGACAGTAGAACTTGGATTTCTCACATCCCCTGCCCTCTCTGCAATTTTCTTCAGGCTCAATGCCTGTTGGTTTACTTCTAGACAGCAGCGCTTAAATACTGTGTACTGTCACTCAGAACCTTCAAGAGTCAGAAACTTGATCTGGACAGATGCTGTATACATTCCTTTGGCCATGGATGGGCTAGGAACAATCTTTGCCGTTTATAAACACGATGAGGCAAAAATAAAACAAGTTTTTCTGTTAGCCAGGCAGATTTTGAGATACTGATCCAAGTAATCGTGTAAAGCTCACTGTAGCTGTGTTGTATGGAATCTGTCTGGAATGTGGCATCACGTATCTCTAGCTCACAGAAAGACATCCAGAATCAAAGATTCATCCATAATAATAGTATGTGATGAAATACTCATTTCTACTGGCCTACAGTATTACATTAGGCATTTCCAAAAGATGAAGACTTTTCGTGGGATCTGAGCTGGTAACTTTTGTTTGAGAGCGAATATATTGCAGTATATCAAATTGAACTCTCACTTTTACCTGAGATACATAAAAAATAGAAATGTAGGACATCCTGCACAATCTGAAACGAATGTGCTGCAAGGTGAGCAAGCAAAAGCCCATAATAAGAAACTGAAACTATTTTTCAATATACTTGTGTCATATCATATAATATTTAACTAGAATCTCAAAAGTGAAGGAGGCTTTAATGTGGACTCATAAATCAGATTCTTACACCTCATAGGGAAGCCTTGTAAAAATTGAATTGAACCACACAGTGGATAGTAACACATTACACCGTAAAAAAAAATCAGTTTTGCCTTTTGTTTCCAATGGTTACATTTTGAGGAGATTCACAATTTCATAACTGATAGGACAGAGAAGATAAAAGTCTGTAATTGTGTCCTAGATCTCTTAGTGGCATAAACTATAGAAGAAGCCAGTACAGAGCCTGATGTGCAGCATGGACAGTCAGGCTCTCAGATACAATAATGTTCTGTTCTGAAGTACAGCTGCAAGTAGCAGAACCACATTCCTGGCAGTGGTGGTGTGTCCACTATGATATCTTTATAAAGTAGGAATTGCTGATGCCACGTATAATTTGGTATTCTTTGTAAGTTAAAAGAACTTAATATATGTGTTATGGCAGTGGTAAGTGAAACAGTAAGATTAGAATAATGTCACTACCTACACTGTATTGTATTTTTTCAAATGCTTCAGGAAGAAAGCCAGTATTACAATCCCTGCATTAGAGAAAAAGAGGCCCAGAGAAGGGTATAAACCTACCTGAACTCATCTGGGAGTACAGCAGTGGTCTCCAGTGTCTCAATATATTGCTCTATCAACTTTCATAGCAGGGCAGAAGGTGTCTGGGCTGGTGCAGGGATAATAGACTCAGTTTCATAAAATGCTAAGTGACTTTGGGAGGTGACTGAACCGTGCTTTCATCCTGTTCTCACGGAATTAAATATAATAACCTTTGAATAAGAGTAAGCCCAATTAAAAATGTGTCAAAAAAGCCAAAAGGTAAAAATTTGGAGGAATCCAATATGCCAAGGAGAGAGGAAGAGTACTGCTAGATATTTTAAATATCGCTATGTTGGAGAAGTATATTGTCATAAAAATAAAATTATGATGGTTGGTTTTCTATGTGTGGTTGTTATTATTTCTGCCTGTGTCTGGTAAGAGCTGCTAGCTTGTGCATTAGGGTTCAGTCCCCACTCTCACTTCATCTAAGTCCCATCGGAGCACTGCATACAAAAGAGCTGAAAGATAACAGCAGTATATCACGCTGTTTCAGAAGTACTTCTGCATCCATCACCTTGAGAGCTCTGCTTTATGTGAAGAAGATACTGCTATAAATTCTGCTGCAAGAAAATACCTGGAGATAGACAGAAATGCAATGAAAAACTCATTCTGAGCTACTGGAGAGCTAAACGTTAAAGTAATAAAGATCAAAAACTAACTGCAGGAGACTGCTTTTGATCTACTGAACACTATGAGTAGTTGCACAGCAAGCAATTAAGAATGATAACTGAGAGATATTAGTTCAAGATAACATTATTTACAATGGATATTTTTTGTTTTTTCTCCCTGCAATACTTGAAGGTGGATTTTTTTTTTTCACACCACAGAGTTAAAACAATCAAGTGGTCGATTTCTTCAACAATACAAATTACAAAGATGTCCTTTTTTAAAGCTAATATTTAGAATAGTTCAGGAGGAAGACATTCCTATAACGAAAACCAACCAAACAAACCAGAAAAAAATTTAGGTAAACCCTGCTGCTTCTTGCTTCAAAAAGTAAGAAAACAGCTGTCAAAAGTAGGAGACAGCTGTCTGAAAGCCAACCAGATATTCAGCTAAAATCACTGTGAATCTAGAAGGCAAGAGATCTCCAAAATTTAAGAATTAATGAAACATCTTCCACAGAAAAGTTCCTGTCCAGTGAGTTGAAATGCACTCTTAAGTCTGAATTCCTTTCTTAGGGACAAATGGTATTCACATGGTAATGAGGCTCTGTAGCAAAGGAAATCTTGGTTGGGATAGCAGTACCAAAATGCTGTCCAAGAGCTAATGTATTGCAGAGTCTTTTCCAAAGAGAAAGCACCAGATGTCCAGGATTATTTCATCAAGAACTGACAAACAGCACCTTTCATGCAGGACCAAGCAAGAAAATATATCTTAGACAGGGACCTTATCAAGGCTAAATTTAAAGCTTATCAAGGTCAGTGGAGTAGTTTGAGAGCAACTCAATGTTGATGCTTCCTACTAGCTACCAGAGACATGCAGATCCCTTTGAAGTCACAAATTTAAAATCTAATGGGACAGGGCTCTATTTTACCAAAGCTGTCATTCCTAACTACTATATCTGAAGCTATTTTATACTTCAGTAGGTTTTTTTCCCTAATTTCTGAGCAAACTAACAAAATCTCAGAATATCCTTTTTTAAGTTTCTTTTTGGTACCATAGAAAATCCTGGTCTGTTACTTGCCACACAAGCATTTGCTTTAACTGATTTCTTGAGCATTATCCACATCTAAACACTCTCAGAATGGAGAGGTTTGCTGGCCTGAATGCTAATGGTGTATGCACTTGAAGCATAAAATCTGCGTTTAGTTCAGCAGTATCAGTATGTAGGTACTGAAGCAGAAGGTAGAAGCAGCATACGCCCCCATGGAGAATAGAGCGCTTTTGCAAACAGTGTCGCGGTTTTTTGAAAAATACATCTGTTTTGCTCAATTGACACTCCATGATACTGCAATTATGAGCCATATGTGAGTATGGTAATTTGGGAAGATAAATTAACATTTTAAAATCAAGACTTGGTGATGTTTATATCATTGTGCAACAGCTCCCATAAAGATAAAAGGAGGTTCCCTTACTTGTAGAACAGGATCTGTCCTAACTGCTGTAAGATACATGAAAAGAACTGTACGGGGGTGGTGCTGCAACACAGATCCCCTGAAGGAGTCCTGGTAAATTCAGAGCTTGTGTTCATGGCATGGCCTCTGCAGCTAGTGTAGCCACAGATCAAACACCCTGCCTACTTCTTTTAAACATTAAGGTGCAGTCTTGGTCCCAGGTATGTTAAAGTCAAGATTATGCCATTTGTTCCCCTCAGGACACCTGCAGTAAATTCATGATGGACCTGACAAGTGAAGTATTAAACATTTGAAGTAAATGTCATTATATTAGGCGTATGCTAATAATCTAATAATCATTACATTTGGGACTGGGAATTGGGAATTTCTGAATTCTCTACTGAAATGGTGAAATAATCCAAAAGCAGTACAGGACACCGAGCATTCCATGTAAGCACAGAGGTACACATCCATAGTAGGTCTGATCATATGCTGAGACTTCATATCAGTTAGATTTGAATGTGCAGCAAAATGAGTCTTGAAGAAAGTCAGCCTTGCAACTGGCTTAGGTAGTCAAAGCGCAAGGTTTAAACTTCCTTATTAGACTATTCAGAGGTCCAGCCTTGCAAACAGCCTTATAGGAGGTGATTAGTTTGGAGTGGGAGATGCAAAGAACTTGAGTTCCTTCTAATGCCTTTTAAATTTGTATTTAAGTTTTTAAGTATCATAGGTGGACGAGATCTACCAGTGTGTCTCAGCATAGGCTGAAAAGTTCCCTAGAGTGTATAACAGCTGAGATATATGAGTAGAGCTAGGAATTTAGATATCCATCTTCTGTTACTGTTTTATGACTCAACCCTTGATTCAACTTTTGGAGTTTAAACCATGGTAACTATGTGCTCATTTCAATATAAATGAAAAACACAGCATTGATCATGGGTAAAGGATTTAGAATGCAAATTTGTTAAGAATACTGGTTCCTTGTCGGTCATGAAATGTACAGTATTAGAGCATGATGTAGTTTATTTTTGCACTATGATTGTAGCCTACATTCAGTTTGATCTGTATGACTGAAGGGAAGATCTTTGTAGGAAGGACTGTTAGTACAGGTCAAAGAGAAATAGGGCCTGGTATAGCATCACATGTTGCATTGTGAAAAAGCTTTAAGGATTCAGTTTAGAAAGTTTTGTCTGTTACTTTGCAAATAAGCCTATCTTTTTGAATTCTAACTGAAGAATAAATCAGGTATTCTAATCCTGTTACTATACATGAGAAAGAAAAATAGTATACCTGCAATATAGGCCATCAGCATAGATATTTTTATCCTAGGTTGTATTTTAATTTAAATACTGGAGGTTTTTTTGGTGCGGATCTTCTTCACAATAATGAGACAACATAATAAATCTGCATTATAGAGCAGGCAGGTAGAACATTTAAATTATCATGAATAAATGGGGAGGATAAAGCCTTCATTACATAAAAATGAAAGCAAATACAAACCTACGGTTTATCATCAGTCGTTTATTAAGCTGTCATTACTTGTCTTCAGAGAATTGATGGAGCTAATGCTGAAGTGTGTGTCATGCATGTAGTAGCATCATGAGTTAAATTTCTTTGCTCAAACATTGTTAAGAAGATGGAAAACATCTTAATCCGGGGCTGTATTTTCTACCTTTTCCCACGTTTTTTAAGAGGCAGCTATCTTCTGGTATTTATTTACTTTCCCACTGTAGTTTTCTGCCAACTGTAGAGGCAGCATGTTCCTGATATAACCAGGACTCTGCTTGCATTGTGTCCATTCTCTCAGCTGTCTCTTCCACTGGTAGTGTTCTATCATGATTTAAGATGAAACCATTTACTGATGAGATTAGGAATTCACAGCCTACAACTCAGGTGCCTAATCCCTAGATGAAGCTCAAACCAAAGTGGTGTCTTTCCTTGTCAGTGACGTGTTTTCAGATATGTGAGTGAAAGTTGCTGCCCTCTGTACAAAAGCAAAGTGGAAGGACGAAAGATCCTTTTTTTTTCCTGCCTTGGCCTTAGCCTCCTTTTCTCTACGATGCCTTGAATCCAAGTTTCTCTCATCTCGGTGTGAGCCAGCAGTGCCACCTCGAAGTCTTGTTGCAGAAAGGATGTTGGGACGGGGTGAGAAGCACAAAGATGTATTGGTGTGCTCTGTACCTGATGGCATATGTTGACTGCAAAACTGAAAGCTACTTCTGGGGAAAATTATAAATAGGAAGAGAGAAAGTGGAAAAGGAAATGGAAAACTGTCCCCAGCTGGGAGGAAGGAGAGGCAATGGAGCTGCCAAATAAGCTTTGTTTTCCCTTAGTGACTATATACTTAGAGTTAGGGAGGCGCTGTAACTGCGGTGACGAGGGAACTGGCACTGAGCACAGAGAGCATGCCTGCCAACTGAGCTGGAGTGGCACGGCAGCCTGCAGTCTCTGCGTTCATACAGTTTCCACATTACTCCCTCCTGAAAGCTCATTTGAAGGAGGATAATCTAACTTCCCCTTTGCAAACTGATTGTGGAAATGGTGTAGAAAACCAAGTGAAAAAATTATGCCTTTAAAACAGATATGGGTTAGTCAGGATGGTATCTAGCGAACCTTAAGTTTTGGTGTATGTAATTCAGCAATGTTATAGCAGATACACTGGAACACTAGCATTGGAGTCTGCAAAATAGTTCTTTATTCCATTTGCCCTCTTTCAGATCCTATTGGCCAGCACATACCTGCCTGCCAGGTGACTATTTGCAGTACAAGAAGAGAGTTTGCTTTTTGCTACTCCCCAGTCAAACATATTCTTTGCTGCAACAGTAACCTAACAGTTGTTTTACCTCTTGCAGACATCAATTAACCCTTCAAGGTGCAAGTGGGAACTGGCTTCCAGCTGGACATTTTATTTGGGGCTTAAGCCAAATGGCTACTCCTGTAGTGACAGTCAGAAAATATCACTTTTTTGTCTTACTCTGTTGTGAACAGCCAGCTGGCAGTCCTTCGCACATTGGAATTTCAATGGGCTCCTAGCAACTGTTTCCCACATATCCCTCAGAGGAGTGGCACACTGTCTTACAATGTCATTTTGTTATAGTTTATTTCTTGCATAATGAGCAACATTGACAGGGATGTTTGCAAATTCTTAAATATTCTGGCATCCCGCTGTTAAAACTGGTAGTTCACCATTTGAGATTGAAAGAGCTTCAATCATTATAGTAATTTTAACCTTCCAGCCTTGACATGTAGAAAACAAAAAGTAACCTGGTTATCTTTGTGATCTCCTATTAAAAGCCAATGTTTATCAGTAACAAGTGAAAAGTGAGACTAATCCTCCAGGCTTCAATGACCAGTTCTCCTAAGGAGCAAGCCTTTTACTTAAATAATCAATAATTGATTTTCAGATACTTCAGTACTTGGTTCAGGAGTGCATGTGCACACCAGAGCACATATACAGTACATATTTGATCATATGCTTCATATGGAAAAAATTAGTAATTTACCAATATTCTTCCTAAGAACACCGGATCTTTGAAGGATCATTTGACAATTTTAATAATTCTGTTTTAAAAAATGACTTATTTCTGGTCATGACTGGTCATGTCAGTTCTTTAGTTACAATTCAAACAAGGAGCATGAGAACAAGAAGGGGACGTTAAGGTTTACCAGCATGGGGTAGACATAATTTCCAGTCTATATGCAGCTCAAATAGGAGGTTTTTCACTGTCATGTTGTTATCCATGTAAACTCCTTAATTGTGTAACAGTCCATGGCATAAACCAGACTCTATAAAATTGTGAGTTTGTCATGGATTTTTGTGTGTGTGTGTTTGTTACCTGGTAGGTGAATACCATATCATGTAGGCATGGTCCAGTGGGAGGATAAAGCATGCAAGCCATGTATTTGTCTAATTCCTCACCAAGCAAGGCTTCCTACACAAGTTTATTAGTATTTCATTGTTTCTTTAGCAGAGTTCTTTTCTCACTTCTCTGTTCTCTCTTATATGCAACTGAGGAATATGGGCTCCTTTATGTTTTGCAGTAACAGACATTTATTTGACAAATGCTGGTGGTTGTTTTTTCGTGCAAAGCTGCTGTGCTGCAAAGACTGCTGGGTACTTGGTTGAAGGGTGTTAATGCAACAGGACGGATACTTGAAAGAGTCTGTTTCCCATTTGCGTCCAAGGCAATTTGGTTCAGTCCATATTTGAATGTAAGTGAACAAATCCATTTGCTTCCTGACAGGAAAAAAATGAGACATGCTGTAGCCCAGGACCATATAGTCTACTGAATTTATATATTTTCTGGATGGAAAGAGGTGGTCTTGTTCACCATACAAGGCAAAGGGAGATGTTTGATTATTCAGAGCAATAAGAAACTCAGTAACGGATATCCGAGTTGACCTTGCTAGAATTGCAAGTGAGGCACAGACTGTATGGTATAACAGCAGCTGAAGGAGCTAATTGCCTCTGCAATGTGACAGTAATAATATATGCTTGCTTTGTCATTGGCAATGGAACTGGAACTGTAGCTGGCAGACCTGCTTCCTCATACCCAGGTTTTGCAATAGCACTACTTTAAGGACAAGGCATATCATTTTAGAGCCCTCAGGAGTCATGGGTGGTTTGAAATCTTGATTGGTGGGCATGAGTTGCTGAGTTTGGCCATAGTTGCATGTTGTTTGCATGGCCTTGCTTTGTGTTTTTAAATGAAAGCTATACTGGTAACCAGTGCTTTCAATGGATTTTAACTCCTGTCCCAAGCCGAAGGTTTAAGTCATCAGAATTTTAACCCAGGTGATATCTCTGGGCCTAGAAATGAGGTTTTAGCTACACATGACTTTTTTTTATCAGTTAACACAGGGTTTGTAAATGCAATTTGTTACTCTGTTAATACCTATATTGGTATTATTTCAATGTTGGTGAAGAACACTGTATACTTTTAAAGAAATCATACCTTCCTAATGGTGCACAGAAATCCTCTTGGCTCACTGTCAGCTCAACCACACAGTGACCAGAATGAAAACCTAGCCTTGGCTAACCAAGCGTACTAACACACCATAGCTCGAAGGGCTGTGAACTGAGTACTCAGGTTGAACATGCAGTCAGCAGTGTTTATGCAGCAGCAGGACTTAAATACCTTATAGCAAATATTTTCCTAACTAACCCAGTGATACTAAAATGACTGGTTATTCACATGCTGATTTTCACATTAAGACATTTTCTTCATCATTCATTTAATTTCATAGTGCTAATTCCATACACATATCATGAGTCTTTCTTAATCAAAACAAAACCCCCAACAACCCTGAACTATGTATCATAATCAACCAGCAGAACTCTACTGTATGTGTTCATCTTGTCTAAATGCTAAACTAAACGCAAAACTTCTGTTCTCTGACTTCCAGGAGCTAGGCTGAGCAGTAGGGGTTTCAATTAAAAACCACAGGAAAGGAAAGGAATATGTCAATAAAACCACAGACTTGTAAGTACTGCATACTAGTTTGCAAACAAACACAGCAAGCGTTCTCTGAGTATGAGTCTATTACTGTAAATTTAGACTGAATGCATGATGTTGAAGGTGACTGTCCCAGCATGATCTTCCTTCATTTCATGTATAGTGAAATGCTCTCTAGCTTTACGTTCAATAGCTTGATATAGTCAGACTGTGATGAGACTATTACTAAGGGTGGAAAATGCCACGAAGAGGAGAATGGCTTGAGCCAAATTAGAAATGTTTTGTTCTATTTCAAAAGAAAATGAGAACTGTAAGAGAGAGTAGAAGGTGAAAAAAAGGGAGAAAGTCGTGAATTGATTCTAAGGCAATATCCTAAGAGAGATTTTAAATGTAGACATCACTTGAATAGAAATGTAAATGCCATGATTTGCATTATAAAGCTTTGTTAAATAATAACTGTCACTAGAACAAATTAGGCCGATAATGAATTAGTTACAGGCTGGGTGCAGTCACTTTTTAAAAAGGTTGCATTAGGGATCACATATTTTATAGTGAAGAAATCTTGAGTAAGAGTAGTGAAGGTGAAAAAAATTTATAAACAATTTAGAATTTATAGAAAAATATACACTCTGATGCATTTTTTTAAAATACAGTGCACCCTACGGTGCTTTTATTGCTCTCATATTAAAGAGAGGAATCAGTAAGAGAAGAACAATGTAGTTTACCTAATTAAGTGGGCAAAATGCAGCTTAAATTTACAGAAGGTTAATAACTAACATTAAATGTATTGACTTCACATTATGTTTGAACTGTTAATAAAGTGAACTCACTGACTCCTCAAGTATTCCAATTATTTCTCAACTAATAAAGAAATGAAAAGGGGAAACCTAGTAGCAGAAAAAGTGCACAAGTATTACACTGATTTTTTTTTCCACTTCAGAAGTCATGTCTTTATGCAACTCTTTCTTAAGCAGTAAAAAAATCCACAAAGGGTAGAAAGGACATCAGCTTTGAAATTTGATGCTGAGGTTCATTGACTGTGTAGAAGCAGAGCTACTGATTTAATAGAGATTTTCAACGTTGCTCAGCACTGACCTAATTCTGCTGCTTTGAAAATCTCTTGGTATTTACCAATGTCTTCAACAGGACTCAAGTCACACAAAAGCTGAACATTTTTAAAAAGTCCAGGTTTCATGTTATTCACAAAAATGTAAAAGGCTATGGATAATACAGAATTATTTTTGCCTCCTATCTGAAAATTGCAGTGGGGACATGCTCTAAGGCTTTTTCACATGCTTCGTTTTTTAAATTGAGAGCTATTCTGTGCAAATCAATGTGAAAGTCTTTGCAGGACATCTGACATATCAACACACCGTATAAATATAAACAGGTCCCTGACAGTCACTGAAAAGTAAAGCCCCGCAATGTATGTGTGAAGATTACATGGGCTCAGGAATGGGCTGCCGTAATCCAAGGAGTAGTTGCCATTTTATGACTGTGAAGCCTAACTATTTGAAGAAGTGAGACTGGTGATTCTGGGCTAAATCCTATTTAATCTGGTTTCTAAAGATGCTTGGTGTCAGCAAAAGAGAGCCCAGGCTGTAAGAACAGTAAGCAGGAGAGGTGGCAGAATATACTCGTATGTCACCCGAAGAAAGAAAGGCACACACTCTACCTAAAGGTAGAGCTATTCATGTGGCTCATATGGATGCCACAGGGTGAGTGGTGATCTGAAGTTGAAGTCTGCCCTTAGCTGACTTAGCTGAAAATAGCCAGATCGTTTAGTCTAAGATGTCAAAGATAACCACATAGGATGGTAACTGGATTGCTCTCCGGTGTCCTCTTAGTTAGAGGAAATTAATTTCTCCGAAATGTGTTAATGCAAACAGTCATCTTGATTCAGAGGGAACCTGGCAGCAGGAAAGGGTGTGCAGAGCCGTAATTAACTTCCCTTACTGGCCCTCCCCAGCACTCAACCCTGATTACTCTGACTCCGCATACCTTCCCAAAAAACTTCCTGGCTGCTGCTACTTTCTTAGGTCTCAGGTTTTTCCACTGAATAAGTATAAACAGAAGGGCAAGGTGAAGGTCTGGGAAAGGAGATCAAGGAATGTTTTACAGGGAAGACGGCAGAGATGAAGGAAAAAGGAAGAGTAAGTGGAATGTTCAGCAAAAATGCATGGTGTTCTGAAGAATATGTTGGTCTAATGGTTAACATGGAAAATTAATAAAGCCTGCTTCAAATCGGGAATTGTGATTCAGCTATAGTTTAATGAGTATTTTGTAGAGCAGGGAGGCATATATTCTTGCATTGTCTTTTTGGTTTCTACACGGTAAAGGTTTCTGATGTCATATACCAAAGTGAAATCTTATCCTTGTGTACAGAGGTGCATTAAAATACCCTGCTTCCAGTTTTTGATTATCTCATGTGTTTCCAGCTCTGAACTCATGACTCAGTATGGTCTGCTATGGGTGCTGTATGATGGCTAGTCTACCGAGTAGTTTTTGGAATCCTCATCTGGCTCTGTTTCTTGTAGTGTTGGACAGGCAGATATTTAAATGGCATTATTCTGAAGGGTGTAAAATGTTGTTTTCCCTATCTTCCATTAAACTCAGTGGAAAATCTCCCATTTACTTAAATGACAGTTGAATTAGGCCTTCTGAAATAATATGCAAAAAATAACTATTTCCATTGTCATCCACTTTCTTTCTCAACTGACAACTGATCCTGGAAGGTATTGAGTGTTCTGTGTAATTATTGAATGTAATCAGCTTCCATTGGGTGCTAAGCTCCTCCAGGAATTTTCTGTCTCCTTGCAGGATAAAACCCCTGGTTTACCTATTCCTCACCCTGAAAAAGAATAAACTAAATGTTACTAATGTGCAATTAAAACCACAAGAAACAAGAAAGGAAACATAAACCAAAGGATTTTTACACAGTGAAAGGTAGATGGATTGTTAGTAACCAGCAAGATAAATGAGATACAGAAACCCCATTTCATACTCTGAATGTTACATACCAAGTGTAACATCACTCATTTCCTTTGCAGAGCAAAAATCTTTTTGAGAGGCGTGAATATAACCCTGCAGAAGATTACTGTAAAAGATCATGCTAAACAAAGAATACAATGTCAACTAATTAATTTTAATTTGATCAACTCACTTTTATGGGTGCACTTCACTGTGATTATTCAACAACATGTCCTGTGCTTTAATAATGGGAAAGATAGCTCAGCATTCAAGAATTTAGATACAATGTGTCTTAGAGTTCAAAGAACTCACTTGTGCAGTTATCTCATTGCATATATATATTACATAGCTGTACGCTTGCAGGAAATTGCAGTTCTTGCCTTTTCCTTTTCTCTCCTTTTCTTCCTTTCATTTTCTCAATGGACCTTAAAGTTATATACATGAATGTGCGAAATAAAGCGGCAGATTCCAGAAGGACCATGAACACACCTTCAGTATGTGAATTGGCTGGCTGGCTGAAGCTCTGTGGTATATAGCACTCCAAATTGTGCTAAATTTCACTCATCTCACAGGTCCGGTTGTGTTTTGTGGTATTACAATGGCTGTCCTTTGCGACTCTCTTGCAGTATAATGAAGGCAACTGCCATGAGGGCCCAGTCAGAAGTTCAATTGCCTTTTCATTTAGCAGTTCTGCTACTCCTGATCTTCTGAGACCCCATTCAAAGGCCAGTTATGGGCTGGCAAAATTAGGCTTCTCAGACATGCCATGAAGGCACTCTCAAAGACTTGCCCAACATGTAAGTCCCAGATTAGAAATCCAGAGCAAAACAGATTTTTGGGTAGAATTTCTTCTTTAAAATGGAGCCTCCTATTGCTCTTTCTTTAAGCTGAATCTCTTAAAACTAAAATCTATTCCCCTTGAAGTCAGGATGGTTAAATTACTCTTAGATTTTTTAGATTTTTTTCTGTAAAATTTCCATGTCCTTTTTGCTGTGTGCAATTACAGTGACCAATGCAGCACGATGGATAAGCAAATGTAGAATTCGTATGAATGTACCTGGTCGGAGCTAGGGATTTCTTTTTCTCTTATTCCTCATAAATGGAACAGAGATTCTATCTTCTTAAGCCTTCTTGCTCTTCCTTATTTCACAAATGAAACAAATAATATCAAAATGAGAAAATAAGTTTTGAAAACTTTCATTTTATATTTTTGACTGAAACTATTTTTGAATGTTTTCTCTTTTTTTTTTTCCTAAACATTTACCACTACTTGGTAAAATTTACCTGGCTGTATAACTTAGTTTTATGTTGCTTTTCTGAAGTATGTAAAATGCTCTGAAGCTATAACATGGAACATGAGATCTCACTGTTACTCTTTTGCTTTGATTTCACATCATTTCCCACTGACTTTGAGTCGGACTTCAGCTTTTTCCGGCTGTAATAATTCTGCAAAAGCAAGAGTGAGTAGGAAGAAAAGCAGTGTTGGACAGTCCGCACAGACGTTTCTAGGCCTACTGAAAAAGACTTGATAATCATCAGGCCATTTTTTTGTTGTCAATAACACCCAAATAACCCTCTCCCTTCTCTCTTCGAGAAGCATAACTCTGCTGGATTAACCCTAAATTGGAGTGCATATTAATTATACTGGTTAGTAGCAAGACAGCTTTTTTCCCAGGCCCATTGAATCTGTGTCTGGCACGTACTTTAGTGATGTTAAGGATACTTACTGTAATTGCATAATCTCGTTCTGAGGCTGGTGGAAAGTACTGTGGGTTCCAAGGCAGGAGTGCCTAATATCCTAAAAGTGAAAAAAAATGGAGTATGGAAAGACTGCCTTGCAATGTTACATTTTCTATGTGTAACTATTAAAATGGTTTCTTTTATGGAAAATTTTCTGTTTAAATACTGCTTTACCTGTCTGCCAGAAACATACTTAGATATTCTTCTTATTTACAGAAAGGTACAGACTGTTTCTGCAGTCAGTAGAGCGAAATCTCTGCTCTGTATAACTTACTGGACCCGGGTTTGGGCAATTTAACAGGACCTCAGTGTTACAGTAAGCCATTTCCATGTATCTTTTGTATCCCTCTTGTGCATGTTAGGTAGCTGGGAAAGCCAGCATGCCAGTTCTCCTCCCTGGGGAGAGTGAAAGAGAGCACTGCAAGTGTGCTGAAAGCAAAACTGAAAAAATAGAGCTTGGCCAGAACCTAGGCCCCAGAACTTCAGAGCTACAGTCATATCAGTGATCTCATATTTCTTTTTAAATTCCAAGATAAAAATCAAGAAAACAGAAGTATTGTATACATTTACATTTTAAATTATGTAATCATGTTATTATCTGAAACTAATATCATGCTGTTAAAATTTAGATAAAGTGTCCTGCAATGCATACAAAATGTTCATTTGTTGAAGGCCATTAAGTTAATTTCCTAGGAACAAGATTAAATGCAAGGCATTTACATAATCATTAGTTGTGAGGTGTAGAATAGATAATTAAATATTCCACCACATTAATTTATATTTAATTAACTGTGCTTCCATGATCCTTCTGCCTGAATATTAATATTGTGTAAATAAACAATTAGGATGCATGCTCACTTTGCAAAAGCTTTGTTGTAAAAAATGTGATCAAGGAATTCTATGAAATATACTTAAATTAATAAACACTTAAAGGATTTGTAAAGCAGAGCTGTCAATCTTGAAAGTTTTGCTAAATAGGTCCAAGTACTATGAATTTTAACACTTTAATTCTTCAAGTCTTCAGTGTGTTGAAGTTGTCATAGCAAAGTTTAATTACGGTGTTTTCTGTTCTACGTTTCATAACCTCTCGTTTGAATTGGTTAACATACATCAAAGCCAGTAAAATTGCAGAATGAACTTTGCATTAAGTTTGGAAAAGACAGTAAAGCCATAGGAAATTAATGAACATTATATTTTCTAGTAAGGAAATAGTTTCAGAGCTCCTGTTTTCCTAGTGATGGGTTATAATTTGAAAGCGCTCAGGTCATACTTGAGCACACCAGAGAAAAATTTTTTTCTTTCCTTTGGGAGAATGTGTTTTCACCAGAATCATTTTCAGCTGTGTACATAGATGAACAACATACAAAAGGCTGAACTGAAATTCAGAACTCCTTTTGTTTTCTGTAAGTGTAAGTTATTCATTGCTATTGGTCTATAAAAACTCATCTGCTTCTCTTGGGAATCCCTCTAGGAATTACCTGTACTCTGCTATAGCATGTGTAGATGGATACAGCAGTGTTTTGCTAAATGGAAAAGAAATATCGTACCATAGTGATAGGGAGAAGATACCTGTGGAAGCCTGTCTGTCTGAAAGGGAACATGGCAAAAAAGGAGACTGTCTGAGAAGCTGTGGAATTTTGGGGGACAGTGTGTATTACAGGAATCCTCTGCAGACCTAGGATTTTCTGTGGACTGAGCTACTAAGCATGGAGAAAAGACTTGTGACGTTTTATTTTTGTACCTGAAAATTCTAAGTTTTCCTTAGTTTTGAATTGCAGGGTACTGGGACATCTGCAAGTCCAGTTGCAGATAGTGCAAGTTGAGAGTGTTTATGCTTCGGAATATAGGCCCCTCCAGAAAGTGTCTTGAGGATTCTTCAGTGCAAGAAAATGGTTTGGCACAGGTTCTCTCCTTTATGAGATTACAAAAAGCTCTGAGTCGTTATAAACAAAAAATCATAGAATCATAGAATGGTTTGGGTTGGAAGGGACCTTAAAGATCATCTAGTTCCAACCCCTCTGCCATGGGCAGGGACATCTTCCACTGGACCAGGTTGTTCAAAGCCACATCCAGCCTGGCCTTGAAGACATCCAGGGATGGGGCATCCACAACATCTCTGGGCAACCTGTTCCAGTGCCTCCCCACCCGCATGTATAGTCGCATATATCCCTAGGCAGTAACTGTTGACCCAGACACCTCCCTCCCTCCCAGTGGAACATGAATACATCTCCGTTATTACTGATAAACTGTCGATACATGAAAGGAAGTCTGACCCATGGCAGCTATTCATGCACAGAAACAGGTAATGCAGAATGACTGTTGGTGAAATGCAGACTTAACTCCTATTAAAAAAACCTGTAGGATAGTAATGTAATTATGTTGCTGTCATTGCATTTAATTAGAGATCTGAAGTTCTATAGAGGAAGGTCTTACTGTGTTGTAAAAAGCTAAACCTGCTCCCTGGAGGCAAAGATCTTACCTGAAACATAGACACTAAAAAATAAGGATGTAGTTTCATGGATACAGCGGTATTTTGCCAAATGGAAAAGAAATATTGTACCATAGCGATAGGGAGAAGATACCTGTGGAAACCTGTCTGTCTGAAAGGGAACATGGCAAAAAAGGAGACTGATGTTACAGAGGTGATATTTTCCCCCACAACTAACTGGGCCTTCCTGCCTCCACTTTTGAACCAGATCTAATAATTATATGACTGTGTGATCAGCTTTTGTGGTCACACAAGAATGTCTGAAAAGAGTCATTGCAAACCATGTAGTTGCTAGAGGTGACCCCAGGGGTAAGGTGGGATGCATGGATGGGAGTGGAAGAGGAACAAGACCACCTCTTCAGACAGCTGCCTGCATTAGAAGAGTTCAACGCACTGGGAAACTGCATCCCAATCTTAATGTATTTTTCTGTCCCTGTGTGAAGGGAATTCCATGTTTTCTTCTTCAAGGTTTATTTCTAAAACAAGAAAGTAATCCTATTTATTGAATAACTAAAATATTCTAACCCTGTTTTGAAGGCAGTGGCTTTCCAAGTAAATGCAAATGATATTTAAATATTCTGTCTCTCAGTTTTTCATTAGTACCTTTGAGATTTGTGATTACAATTGTATAAGAAGCAGGTGGCACTATTTTTATTCCCAGATTAATTTTAAAAGACTCAGAATGAAAGTTGGGTGTTTTGATAAAAATGTATAACATTATACAGAAGTGTACGGTGTAACACACGACGATAAATTACATCCGTTATGATGGCTGGTAATGTAGCAAAATGGTGTTTTCTATATGTCAGGAGAAAGACAAGAAACACGCAGTGAATCGTGAAGGCTGAGTATTGCCACTTGAGGTTTTAAACAGTGTACTCCCTGAAAATATCAAGTTGAGGTGATTCATGGATGTTAGACAATCTTCCTCCTTTTTGCAGTAGCACGAATAGGGTTATGAAGGTCAGGAGAAAAAAGAATAAAGTATATCCCCAAATGAATTGAAAGTAGGTGGCTGGCATAGAACAGGCGAAGACTCTGGGAGAAATGGAGAGCATCAATTAGTAAAGGCAGACCATGACACGCATGCTGCTGGCTAGTTGAAATAAAAGTTAGGAAACGGAAAACAGTAGAAACTGGTTAAAACAAAGATGGATAAGGCTGTTTTTCTAACCACCCATAAAAACAAACGTAAAGAAAGTGTAGTCGATATAAAGTGTTCCTAAATAAAACTAGAAAACCAAAAATCCCAATTAAAAGTTAGGCTCAGAGCTGATGTGAAGGTGCACTGGGGGCTAACGTCTGGCGTTCCTGTCTCCTGTGAGGGAACCGATACTAACCAACTGGCCAGAGTAACAGTATCTCAGCAAATGTGTGTAGGATTGCTGGAATGGTGTCATAATCCTAATTGATTTCAGTGGGTACTTGCAAAAGTAACTCTGTGTAGTCTGAGGACGTAGCTTTTGAATAGCATCATTTTGGTTTAATATAAATGAATATTGCCATTTCTAACTTTGTCATACTTGTTCCAGAAATTGACTGTTACTCACAGAGTGACTCGTTGTCAAACTGGGTGTAAAAAAGCTATCCTCCCTGGGTTTTGAAGCAATTCTTGGTGCCTGAATGGACAGAAGCTTATAGAATGTGTAGTAAAAACAACACAGACAGGTCTTGAGTCAGGGAAGAATACTACATTCTTTGCTAGTCTTTGTCTAGGAAAAAGAAGGTTTTGAGTACGTTGGTGTTGGCTCTGTGCTTTGGAGTGTATAAAAGTGGACAGGGCCTTAGGATCAGAATTCCTAAATTCAAATCCCATCACTGCTCCCATTTCATTAGCTGTGACAGTTTGACAGACTGGTAAAGGCACTGAAAATTACTAGATCTCCATCAACATCTGCAGAGGCTGTAGTAGTTGTGGGAACTTTTTACTCTAAGTGATTAGTGATGCATTGGCTGAGTCTTAATCCACCCCTAAAAAATGGAGGATTCTCTAGTCTTACCGAAGAACAATGCTGTGAGGCTTGTGGTTCATTATAGCCTTGTGCAGTATCAGCTAACAGAAACTGCTAATGCAGAGTAATGCCTGTGGAATCTCATCTGTGAGGACCTTCTAATGCAAAGTATTAAAACCCATAATGGGAGAACTAAAGACTAACTATTTCTCTGTAACATACTATGCTATGAAAAATACTATTCATTAGAGTCCTCTTTCATAAACATTTTTGCATAGGATGTTTTGCAGAGACACAGAAGTGCACCACACTGACTCCCACGGCTATGCTGACTAATATCATATAGTTTAGTATGTTTTTTATATTTAAGATTATATACTGCTGCTTCTGAAAATGTACCATATTCTTGGGAGCTACTGATGCTCTGTGTCTTGTAATGCAATTTTCTTGTGACAAGATATATCCTGTGGTAAGATTATCCCCTAAAAAGATTATCTTCTGACCCAGTCATCCTCTGGCAAGATTATCTGTAGAGATGATGTTGATAATTAGCTGGGGATGTGGAAGACTGATCTAGAAAATGTAACAGGAGTGCAAACTGGACTGAGAACTCTATACAGACCACAACTCTGTGTGAAAGTGTGGAGCATGTTAAATGGACTGAGAACTCTATATAGACCTCAACTCTGTGTGAAAGTGTGGAGTATGTTAAATTGTTTGTATCCATATCAGGTTTCAGACTAACTTTCAGATGTGGTTTGGTGGGGAAAAAGGCATGAGCAATGTTTTTTGCAAACCTTAGGACTGGACATTTCTACTTTAGGCAGACAGACTATCATTCACTGTAGGACCTAGTTAAAGAAACGTCTCTACTTTCACTGAAATAGCTTAAAAACGAATGTATTCATGTCAAGTGTGAATACTACTTGGCTTCAAATACATAGGATGTATACATGGAACCGGGAATAATAGATTGATTATTTTTGTCTGATAATTGCTATTCATCTGAGATATTTTCTAGTTGCAAAACCAGTGTCATGCTTGGTGTTTTCTCTTAGAGGTGGGAAAAGATCGCTGATGTCAACTTCCTTTGTATGTTTGCTTACTAAATGCAATGATTCTTGATACTACATGAAGGATGTATATAAAGATATATGTAATACAGGATCCTCATACAGTAAGTAAAGAAAAAAGGATTTTACTGTTTCCAAGGAAAGAAAATATGAAAACATACTGGTTTATTGTCAGTTCTTGAAGCCTTTGCAAGGTTGAAGTAAATAGTGTTGTTGCTGCCAAGAAGCTGTAAGCTATAGATGAAAGTTAATGTGTTGGAGAGTGTCCAAGTATGAAATGATCAAAGGGACATGGATCTGGAGGTTTTAGCTGTGCTGATGAGTTGAAGAATAAGAAGTTACAAAGCCGAACTTTGAGCTCACCTTAAATACTCACAAGCAACATTTCTGTAAACAAAGGCTGTATTTTTTAAATGAGAATTAAATTAGTTTTCTAGGGTTTTTTTCCGATAAACCTAAACGTGGATGTTGCACATGGAGCTATTAAAGGGCTGTAAAACTGAACATGGTTTTGATTTTATCTATCAAAGTCACCTGAAATCTGCAGTTAGTCCCTCAAGTTTGTAATCTATTGCTTGTATTATGCACATAGAAGACTCCTTCCTTCTATCCTCCACTTGTACTGGCGATCTTCAGAGTGCCAAATCATCAGGAAATGAAGAAATCAGTCTTTGACTTTAAGAGTTAGGGATGATGTTGGAATGTGTGGGGAGTGGAGGGTTTGTTCTTACCATTTCTTTCTATATCAAACTATAAACACAGATCATCGTGGTCGGCTAGCTTTGGAATAGCTAAGAGAAAGGCTTAGAAATACCTTGGAGCAATGGCATATCAACTGCCTGCTAAATCACAGAGCTATCAGATACGTGACAAATATTCTCTCAATCTGATCTTCTCAAAAGAGCTCTGTGGTTAAAAGAACAAAAAGCATGTAGTAGTCTTGAAACAACTCCAGTGGGTAAGCCTGCTAGCTAGGATTGATCCACAGCTTCTGCATAGCGAAGAGCACAATGCTTTCAATAATTCTGTTTACAGTACTCTTAGTCTGCCAACCTTCATTTTTTATTACATTCCTCATTTACATTAAACAATGATAAAAAATGTAATATTTTAGGTAATCTATAGACATTAAGTATTTCTTGATCACTCAGCCTTCTCTGAAAAAGACTCAGTAAAATCATCACAATAAGAATGTATTCCCCTTTTGTTCCAAGATGAGCTTATGTCTCTGCATTAATTCCTTTTCTTCTATTCCACAGATAATTAATAGAAGATACTGGGAAGTACTTAACTTTACTTCAACCTATTTGAAGTTTATTACCCCTGTGACTCATACATCACAACTACCAAAAATGGATAAATTGTAAAATCTACAATGCTAAATCTTCACTTCAAGGACTACTACTCCCAAATCTCCTAGCAGTACATTTTTAGACTGCCCTTTCTAATAACTTCATTTCCCACTGAGTAAAAAGCTTTTAGTATGTTGAAAATGGAGCAGTGTTATTCTTAGCTATTTGATTCTCAAACTTCCAGTTCTGCTATGGTTCAAGTGGCAGCTCCTTCATATATTCATTCAGGAAACCTTTTTTAATACCTTAATACAAAACATTTCTTTGTGATGTGTAGTAATTTCATCATATTGTCATTTGATTGATATGATTAAAAAATATTTGACATCTAAATTTCTATGTACCTTAAACACTGAACAAAACATTTTGAAAAAGGCACGGAGTTCAGAAGGCTCAACCACTTTGCTACTTCTCTAAGTTTAATAAGGTCTGGTAATGTTTTCCTGCATTGTAGGAATGCTTGTAGTACCCACATGCAATTTACTTGTTTGAGTCTGAAGGCAAAATAACATGGCATTTTCCATGAGGTTTGGAGCTAGCTGGCTATCTGTCGGAAATTACTGACTAGGTAGAAATAAGACTGAATCTGAACATTAAAAACAAAGATGAAGATAATTGTGAATGAAGGAAAATTTGTTCAGAGCACAGGATGAGAAAAAAATTGAATGTGAAAGACCAAAGAGAGCTTTAGCAATGGCTAAGTGAAATTTAAATTCTGAAGTAGACACACTTTGCATCAGTTCACAAATCTTAAGGCCTGAAGAGATGACAGCTATCAATAGTTCAATCTCAGATCAGTACTTCCTCTCGTGACATAGGCAAATTCCCCAGTTTGGTGGGGAAAATGTATCTCTTAGAAAGCTACCTAATCAGGATTTTCAGAGCAAACAAATGCTTGGAAGTTCTAAATACATACTCAATGAAACATAAAGAATGTATGTGAGATCTACAATAAGAAAAATCTAAGTTTACAATCCAAATTTTTCTCACACTCATTTTAGTGTTAGTGCCTCAGTACTGTACACAGGCACGTAACTAGTCCCTGCAAATGCATATCATGTGAGAAAATGTATATCAAGTAATACATGAAATGACCCAATATATTGTGCATAATGGAATTGGATGGCATTTCTTACTCCAAACTACGCTTGTCTACTCAATATATTGCTAAAATTCTGGTTTAAAAAAAAAACTCTTCAGCACTGGTTTCATTGAAAGGAAATTTGTGAAATGATAAGTAGGGGCATAATCAAATGATAGGGAAACAAAGACTCAGCAACTCTTAATCTAATGTAATTCACACCTTCCTGAGTATAGAATATAAATGACAGTAACTTCTGGTCACACTTTATTTCACAAGAGCAGATTTTTGAGCAAATATAACAAAACATATATTAAGTATTCTGGTAGGAGGTGAAACAAGCACTCAGAATTAAAGACCTTTGTGGCTGGCTCACTATTGACAAAGAAAGTGTGAACAGATGTGGCATCACTATGAAATGAGAAAAAAATTAACAGTGCTTTCCCACTAACTTTTTGTGTGTTCCTTCTAACATTTACATCTACATCACTTTTAGCTGAAGTGATTTATTCCTTTGAGGTAAAGAGTGAGTTTAAAAACACATTGTTGTACAATATCCACAAGTTCCTTCTGGACTCTGTTCCACTTACTCTAGAATTAGATATGCATTTATAGTCTTTGTCCTCCACAGCTATGTCTCTCACACTGCAAAATGGGAAAACCCTTAAAGAAATTGTTTGTATTTGGAAGCTTAAAAACATCTCCTTTTCCCTTGTGTGAAGATTCTTAAAAGAATTAAAAGGGAGAGTGGCAACAGCAGATACTGAAAAGAGCTCTGGTGTTCTGAATCACGTTATGTTATTTTAGACTATTTTATAGTATATGCAGAATTCAGATGCGAGGTCTTCCACTTAACCTCCCCCGTTGTCAATAACCCACAACTAATTAGAAATTATTTACAGGATGTTGGTTCTTTTGAGATTATATTAGCCCAAAGCCAGGTGTCTTTAAAGCAAATAATTAGCTAAATAAATAAAAGGGGAAGGATTCTGCACAAAATTAGTTCATCATTTGTCTGTAATATTTTTACTCAGAAGATGAACTGTGTTGTTCTTTCCCGCCTTTTGTTTCATTACAATTACCATTCCAGTTCAGCTCTAGTTCTAAACAGAAAAACAGCAAACAAGGCATGACTGTTGTCCCAAAGGAACGTGAGTTTGGGAAAACTGTTTATGTTCAAGATTTTACTTTTATAAATGTTGAGCCATACCTTGCTGCATTAGTACTTTTGAGTGATTTTATTCATGGAGCAAAGTACTGCTCAGCATCAGCAATTATCCAGGGACGGTTTGTACCAAGATCAAAGCTATACATAAGCAGAGCCAACTTACCAAGTGTAGTTGCACCAGGGCCCACAGCTTACTGCGGGCCAGGAGACACGTGCCTGCGGTCAGGAAGGGCAGCCTCAGCACTAGCAATCCCGTGTTGCAGTGCTCGCACTGGTGCGGGTGCCAGCTGTGCTGTGCCATGGCACGTGGATGCGAGTGACAGCAGGAAACTCAGAGATGCAAGCCTGCTAAGGTGTTTATGCACAATCCCAGTATTTCGAGTATGCTGATATTATATACTGAAAACAGTGTCTGCATTCCAGGTTTTTTCAAATCATTCTCTTAGCATACATTCAGGAGTTTCTTTATGCCAAAAGGCCTTTCCTTTGAATTTTCTTTGCTTTTTTCCTTTGTTAAACTCTTGCCAGTCTTCCTGTCCCAGAGTTTATTTTTGACAAAGAGGAATTTCCCTTTCAGTTGAAAATGTGACATCCAGTAAGAAGTAGTTGTTATTGCACATAGCTGCAGGGAGAGGAGAGCTCATTTGTAACCCACTCAGGAGCGTGTGATCCAGGCAGAGAGTAGTGTTGGAAACAGTGAGAGCCTAAAGTTCCACTGGACTCTGGGCTGTGAATATTAATACCAATAATTCTAGAAGCAAGGCATACTGTCAAACAGGAAACATGTTACGTGCGCAGTCTTTTTAATCAGAAACAACATGCAGGTAATTTTTTTCCCCAAGGTTGGTTTTTTTTTCCTTGAATTGGAATGTTTTCATACAGGAATCAGTATATCAGAGGAAATAAAATCACTGGTTTTGCCCACACCTGATTATTTTTTATTGCCAGCAATTCTCTATCAGTTTTAAGCAGTTTTCCACTTTAAAAGTCATCTCCAGCAGACAGATAAACTGTCTAAAAAGAAATCACTTTTGTCAATCACTGAGTTTCCACAAAATCTTCCTTCTGTGACACTGCTCTCATACTAAGAGTTGAAAATATAAATATGGGTGGGAAAAGGGAGTTTTTCCCTAAGGTTAAAGGAAAAAGATATTTTCAATAGTTGAGGCTCATACTTGTGGTTTCAGGATTCTTCGCAGAGTGCCGAGTGTTGCAGCCAGATGTGGAAGCAAGGTGCAGGGTCAACAAGATCGTTATAGCTCTAGGCCTTCCAAAGGAAAAATAGTTCCTGTGTTCTCAGAGCATTTTCTCTAGGATGAAATGGCAGCATGGTGATGGAACATTCTGAAGTTTTATAATTCAGTCTGGGACTCAGAGAAATGAAAAAGCATAAATAGAATCAAAAAAAGGTTAGCTCATTTTGTTGTTTTCCACATCGAACTGTTAATCTGAGTTAATTTATGGAGCTAAAAGGCAACGGAAGGGTGGTTATTGAAAAAAGAACACCCAAGAACCTGTGATTTATTATTCTCTGTGAACACAGGCATGACAATCTTTTGAAAAAGAGATATAAAACTATGAAACAATATAAATAACTTTCTGGAAATAGAACATTTTGTAAATAAAGCGAGGGATATTTCTTATCTTTACCATCCTTTAGAGGAAAGGTGGGTGTTTGAGAGCAGGGCATTCTTGTTGTTCTAGGTGGGTTTTAAACTACCTTGAATACACTCAAGCTTGAGTTCATGGTCTGAGAAACTGAAATCACTTTGAGTTCCTTTGGTAGGTAAGAAGGGAAGCCTGGCCAAGGGAAGGGTATGCGCCGCATGCCTAAGTTACGTCTGGACGTCTCACCCGTTATTGCCGTACGCTGTACTTGCGAGCGTAGCAAAGGTAACGGCAGAGATCCTAGGGGTGACCTGAGGTTAATGCCGTTATAGCCTAGCAACCCGAATAAGCACCGCGTCGCCATGAAGTGGATTTTATGCCCTGCAAAAACTATTTGAAAATCCAAGCGTGTTCCTATTGTGCTTGAAGATAAACCCCAGGTCTGTTTAAAGGGCTGAAGAGAAATGCTTAGTAAGTGCAGCAGACCCAGATTCAAGACTTTGTTATCCCTTATTTTGAGCAAGAATTTACATCCTTGTCCATATCCTTAGTTACTCTCCTAATTCCCAGCGTATTAGGAAGTGGGGTTTTTCCTAACATTTCGATCTGTAATTTCCTCACCCCGCTGTGATGGAGGAGTCAACTAAAAATCGGTGTTAGACAAGACTGTGGCTAAGTTGGGACAGCAATGGTCGGTGGTTATGGGTTGTAGCTTCGCAGTATCGAACCTGTGATAAAAGAATGTTATGTGGGAAAAGTACACGCGGAGACATCAAAGGGACTAAGGAGGCAGTGAAGGATGGGCAGGGACAGTAGCTATGTCATGCTAGGCTGTGCTATTTAACTCTGTGCCAGCAGGAGGTGAGTGTTTCCTGGGTTTCTGTCTTCAGTGTAATATGAAGTGATGGTCCTGGAGGCAAAAAAACCTAAGAACTAATGAACTCCAGAATAGGGAGAAGCCTGAAGCTGGGTATAAGCTTTTAGGGAGCAAGTTTGAGTTTTCAGTTAGCCAGAGAGCAGCAAGCCTTTCTGTCAGACAGAAGAGGTCATGGGTGAGAAATTCTCAGCTAGATCAGACCTGATTATAAAGGGTATGATAGAAACTGAAATTCTTCTGACATACACAACATAGACTCTTCGTAAAGACAAACTGGACTCACAAACCAACAACCAACAAAACCTGATTTCTGCAGGCTTTTCATTATTAGGTCTGCTCTTTCAGTCCTCTCCGTGTAAAAAGGGAGAGCAGCAGCTCTTTACCACAAGTTGTAAATGAAGCATGGTAGTTATATCTTCCTAAATGTGACCTTTTAATATTTCAGTATTATTTAATATTAAACGGAAGACGTAGGCATTGAATTAGTGGAATATATAGGTATTCATACGCTGTGTTGCTGTTCCTTCCCCAGACTCCCCGCAGGTGAGATTTACTTTTCTGCTTTCACTATAAAGCATAATTGCATTCTGTGCTCAGCTCTGGCTGAGTTTAAGAATAAACATGATTTGTTTGTAATCACAGATGCTTCTGAGATTGAATAGTGAATCAGCACTTGAATTTTCAGGAATGTTTGAAGTGTGTGTTTGTGTGTTACTGATAAAAAAAGTAGGAACAAAGAAACTCCAAAATCAAGTCTGGTCCCTCCTACCACCAGTAGTCCTATACTTTACACATACAATTAGCAAAAAAGGTGAAGATCCTGTACCGTTTTTCTGTGTTCTGCCTCAGATTGGCATCCAGAACTATGTTTGATACAGAAAAACCCTTGTCTGTGCTGATTGTGTTTAGATTTTAATCTGTAATCAAACAGATTAAATCAGTCCCTTAAGACTCAATATCCCCTTTAAAAACAACTTTAGTACGTACCTGTCCATATTCCTGGGTTTGTTAGTAGTAGTGTAGGGTGAAATGGAGCTGAGGAGCGTGGGAGAGAGACAATCCTTTTTGTTGGATTATTTCTTAATAATGTTTGAAATTCTGATGGAGAAAAGCTTCATATTTAAACTAAAACAGTGTATGCTAAGGTAGGACTTCAAGCATTCGCATTAGGTCTCTGACCTATGTATCACCTGGAAAGAAGAGGTTGGCTAAATGAAGCAGCAGGACAGCTGAATGGGAATGGGGTCCCATTTATAGGAGTCACATGCCTCTTGTCAGCATCTCAGTTGTAAATTGGAGGTGTAGTAGCTGGATTTAGAAACATTGGAGAAATATTTTGGGGGGAAAAAAGCCAGTGGAAGGAGAAAGAATTCGTTCAAAGGAAAAGAGAGATTATTGGTTTTGAGGAGAAGATCGTTATTATAATCTGTCAATTAGATACAGAATTAGAAAAAGTATTTTTTTGGTTGCATATATAAATCCTAGTGGAATTTGTCCTAACTATAATTCTAGCATTGAGAAACCTACTGATAAGTACAAAATTCCTTTCTATGAGGTTAAAGGGAGGGGGAAAAAAGGCAAGAGTATTCTTTCCTACATTTCAGACTTCCTGTTGAAGATGTGTCCCAGATAATACAAAATGAACTGATATGGCCTGAGCTGGAAACCTGACATTTGCATTTGGATCCAAATCTCAATTTTTTCCAAGAATAGGGACAGCTCTCTGAACGGAACTTTTACTTTGTGAATAATGCTCAGCAAATGCTGAAGTAAAGAAGGAAGGAGGGAAAGAAGGTTTTTGCCTTTTCTGGGAAGGAGGGAAGAAAATATATGTAGCTCCTTCTTTCTGTATTATTTACTCAAGGTCAAAAATATTGAGGTAGTGACTTCCACCTCCCTCTCCCCCCCCTATCATTTTATAAATGTAAAAATGCAGGATGGCTTGATTAGTTGGGAGAAAACAGATTATCGTTTCCCTTGCAGAACTCAAAGCTCTCTAACTCCGGGTCCAGTTTCATGGTCTGCTTAAGCTGATGTGGCTGGAGGGCTGTCAGTGAAAAGAGCGATGCTGACCTCCTGGCCACCCAGCCTCCCCCCTTGCCTGTGTCTCCCATAGCCGCTGCGGCATTTAGGGAGGAGCTCTCGAGCAGCAGCCCCGCACAGTAAATGGGGCTGACATACTGATGACAGCACAAGGGATGAGAAAGCCTTCCTTCTCACCATTCCACAGGCACAGGAGCTCTCTGAACGAGAGCCACCTGCGCAGGTACCAGGGGAGGTGGTGGAGTCACCGTCTCTGGGGGGATTGGAGAGCCGTGTGGACGAGGTGCTCAGGGACATGGTTCAGTGGTGGCCTTGGCAGTGCTGGGGTAATGGTTGGACCGGATGGTCTTGAGGGTCTTTTCCAACCTAGACAATTCTATGATTTTCCAATTTTCTGATTCTGTATCCAGTTGGCACAGAGGTAAATAGCTGTGGAAGTGCATAGTAGGCAAAATTGCTTTATAGACTTAATGTCAGGACAGAAAACCAGTATATTGTGACAGAAGGCATCTTGTTCTTTTGGAAGCAACACCTTTCATCCAGAATAACTGGCATTTACATATCAAATAGCATTAATGTAAAAGGAAATATTTTAAAATATTTTCCAAACATTTGTTATTTTAATCAGCGTTAGAACTTTTAATACAGTGGCCTTTATTTCAGATTGTATTCTTTTCAGTATTTTCTTACCTATATGTAATATTCCCTGTTACCATATATGGTTTTTCTTTGCTTAAGCCCGTCTCAGGCGATGATAATTCTGTTTAATGTACAAGGCTCACTCCCGTTTTATGTCAGTGGAACTGTAAGGAGATATAGGCTTTCTGGGTACCACTCCATTTGACCAGTAGTTTTCTCAATGATGTCTGGCCACAATATTCCTGTTCTCTGATGCTCTTTTGACAAAATGTTGATAGCGTTGAAGAGTGCTCATCATGTCTGAGGGACTACAGTTAATAAGTGAAGCTGTTCCCACAGTGCAGGGCATGTAAACTGGTGGAAAACTGATTCTTGAAGTAGCAAAACAGCAGCATACTAAGATTTCAAATAAAGTATTGTTGTGCTATTTGATTAATATTGGAAGACAATGGATTTGTATTATATTAATGCCACATTCTCAGTAAAGTATTTAACAGCCTGAACAAAGTATTAGTATCAAGAATTCAGAGGAAAGCTCCAGAAAGTAAATGCTTGTCTGCCTTTTGAACACAGTCAGAAATCTTGTGCCTCCCCCTAATATTTGCTGATTATGGCAAAGATTTTTGTCTGTTATTTTATCTGCTTATAGTATGTTTGCTATGCATATTCTCTGCATGGAATCACAGTACTGTGACGGCGAATGTATTACAGGAATAGATAACCAATGTAGTAAAGAACAGGGAGAGGTTTTGCTGTAGAGATCTACTTTTTCAGTGTCATTTCTGAAGGAAATATAACCCACCTCCCACCCACTTCTACAGCACCTTTAGATACTGCCAGTCTGTGTGAGCAGAATGCATGTGCAATGTAGCAGGAGACTTTGCTGTATGCTAAATTATTTTAACTTGCTTTATAGTCTGGTTTTCTTCTCCTGAAGTTTAAGCTCAGCTACCATTTTCAATTTAGCTTCATGTGCGCCCTAGCAATGCAAACTCTTGTTTTGTGTTTCACAAAAGTAGATCAGGGAATGCAATAGGTTTCCTTTGGCAACAATTAAGAGAAAATGAAAAAAAAAGTATTTTCATCCCGTGAAGTTGCCTACACCAGAAGTGACAGCTCGGTTGCAGTGTCGGCCTCCAACTTATAAACATGTAGGCAGGTAGGACATTTAAAGTGTCTGAGCATTCCCTTTGAACTAAATCAGATTATTCACTTGTGTAAAATTGCTCAACTGCCTAAATGTCTGCAGGATCGGGGCCCTAGATTGTAATCATAAACACCAAAGTAATTTCCCTCTTGCTGTGCTGCTTAGCCCTTCTCTCCCATTCAGTGCAACTGAAGTAGTGGATGGGCCATTTTCAGCTCCTAACTTCTGTTATCAAAGGCTATAGTGGGAGTATAGGGGTACATAAACACATTTTTTAATTATCAAACATAGTAGGTGAAAACATTCTGTAGAAAATAAAATCATAGTGTTAAAAAAAATTGAAAATCATTGTGCAAAGTTGAAAGGGAGACTCTGGGGATCAGAGAAGTGCTGGTCATTAAATTCCTGCTCAATATCAAACGACAGGATTTTTAATACAGAGGGTATCACGTAGTCTAAGATCATACTTAGGTTTGTTGGCAAAAATGTTTTCAAACACAAAGCCTTCTGTTAAATTAATAAAAGAGAAGGAAATAGCTTTGCCAGCCAAATGAAGCCCATATCTCTGTAGCATCTCCTTGATAACTGTAATATCAACGGGTTTGCAGCTGTTAGGAGCTGATTGATAGTGCTTGTTAAGTCCTAGTTATCTTTCTGAGTCTATCTTTTGACATCCTAAATATCATCTTGATAAGATTTGCTGAGCAATTAAATTTTGTATCTTTGAGACATTCACAGCAGTCAATAGAAGTGACCACACTTTACTTTTAAATTTTTAGCTTTGATTTTTTTTTTTTTACCTAGGATCCCAGAGGCTGCTTAGAGAGAGCTTCTAGCACATACTGGTCATTCTGCTGTGATCAGTTTAAGGCAAGGTCTTCATTTCAATGAAGATAGCAGCTCAGAAATGACACGGAGTTTATCGCTGTAATTTCATCCTCCGTTTTCTTTGAGTACCAATCAGTAACTAATCTTATATTGGCCTTGGAAAATAAGATTAAAATAGACATCTCCTTAGGACCATGTATTCTATGATCCTTTCAGGCTTAGTTATTTTTGGAGTTTCATGCCTATATATATCTTTGATTTCTATTTAGTCACTCTTTGACTTTTCTTATTAGAGTGAAATATGAAAAAAAAAAAATTTCATATTCTCACAAATACGGGGTTTTTAAAAAAGAAATGGTTGGTATATTAATTAATTTCAGTCAGTTCTCCAGTCTGAAATGCCTATTAATGAATGGATGAATTTCCTAAACACACAAATCATCTTTTATCACTGTCGCGTAAAAAAGCTGGTCTTCCATAGGCAAGGTATTGAAGCTCATGTAGTAATCCTTCAGTCAGCTCATGTTCAGAAAGAATACTCAGCTGAAACGGTGTACGGAGGCGTAAGGGAGGCTGTTGTCCTCCAGTGTTAAACCGATGGATGTATCCTCACTGTGCATCTCTGTTACACAGGTGGAAAACTGTGCAGAAATACGGCCTTCAGCAAAACCTAAAGGTGTGTCTGCGGGGGAGGAAGGGGCTTGTGTCCAGCCTGAACCAAATTTGTATCTGACCACGTGGGTGCTAAGAACATCCACCATATCCCCAGTCTGCCATCATGGCACCCTCCTGTAGGTGACTCTGAAAGAGCCCAGACTTCAGCTGCCACAACAGCAGATGGGACAGCAGACAAAGGGTCTGCGCTGTGCTTTGCGCAGTGCGGGCACCAGCAGCTGAGTGAAAAGCCTTCTGTTGGCAGGAACGAGGAGGTACCATTCTGGGTCAGGGAGCTGCTCACAGGGCTGCAAAGATGCAGCGTGAGCTTCCAGGTCCACTCGGAGCAGCATGCATGGAGTGCTGCTTAAGGACATTCATCGTGTAGAATGGATGCTTAAACAGAACTGACCACTTTAAAGTGTTAACGTTTGAAGGGGTTAATATGTTATAAACTGCGTGGTTTTGAAAAGTGCAATAACCATGGTAAGAGCTAAGGATTGCACAACATAGTGCCTTCAGGGGTGAACACGAGTCATGTACATGCTGGTAGTAGTCTGTGTGGAACTCAGGCATATCACAAGCATCTTCTTGTACCATTTCTGTTTTACAAGTCAACGAATTCAGGTGTTTTGTCTCAGTTTTTGTATAATAGCAGGAAAGAAGGGTTATACAGAGGTAGACTGAATTGCAGGCCAGAGGTCAGAGATTATTTTCTGTCCCTTCTACTTCTTGAGCCTACTCCTTTCTCAAAATGATTCACCTTGGGCGAGGGGTAGAAGGAGAGGGCAGAGGACACTCCACATTCAAAGGCAGAGCATGCTAAATCTGTTAGGTTTTTGTGGTTTTGTTGTCTTTTTTTTCTTTTTAATGCATCCAACATGATTAATTGTCTTTTCGATTGTTTTTGAACCCTGGAAATTGGTGTGAACAAGAAGAATGGCATTTGTGCCTTTGCAGGCACTGAAGCACTTCTAAAATGCAAATCATCAATGCACTTAAATTCTTTTATAGGATTTATGAAAAAAGGTGAGGGTTGATTAAATATTGAGTCTTGGCAGTAGTTAATTGGTAACCATTCGATTAGGAAATAGACTTATAATAGTTTATACTCTTTGAGCATGGGAGAAGCTGCAGGGAAAGTTTGAGTAGGGAAGGGCAGAGACCTTGATAGACAAGAATGGGATATTTCAAGCTGTTGTCTCTTCATGTTAGAGAATACACTGCTCCTTTGGATCACTCCCTTTCTAAAACCATACAGGTTAACACAGAGCCTCCAGTTACCTCAAAAAGAGTAAAACTGTTGGACTACTCTTTCTGGTGGTATCAGCTCATGGGCTTCTCATGGCTCAGTGTTAGAGTGAAAGTAAGGAGAGAACCAGCTACTGAAGCAGGCTTTAAAAAAGAGCATGGTAAAGGCAAAAGAGAGTAGAATAGACAAGGAACACATAGTATTTATCCATAACAGTGACATTGCCAGTCTTTCCTAGATAATTCATTTTTCCATTACTGAAAAGGTTATTCTGACTGGAAGAATAACTACAGATGGCTTTTTTAAGAAGCTCAAAAATATGAAATGAGCAAGCTACACTTTAGTAGAATTGAATCACTTCAAAGTATACATTCAAAGCCTGCTGGCAAATTTCTCGGGCACCTGACTACACAGAGCACAAGCCCCACATTTGCGGGCATGTGGTTTAGCTGGCCACTCCTCCCTACTGACTGATGTTTGTGTATTTGACACTTCAAAGTGATGGATTAGAAATATCAAGCATCATTAACATCAATGGGAGTTTGCTGTTTACCTCACTGTCCAGAATTTTACCCATTATCACTGATCTCTTTGTTCTTCTATTTTGTCACTTTGGTCTGCAGCTGTGAAACTTTTGCTAACTTATGTTTTATCTCTTATGTAGAATTGTAATCAGTGCAGGATTGGCTTCCAGGGGAGCTATTCTGTACTCACCATATTATTATCAGGCTAAATTACCCTTAATACGCTGACTTTACACTACTTGGAGAAGTCCTGTCACTAAGCATTTTTCCCAGTGCAGCAGGTGTAGATAACAAGATAATGTTCATACACCTCTTACATATCTTAAAATATAACTTTGATATGTGCATATGGAGTGAGTCCAGAGGAGGCCACAAAGATGATGCGAGGGCTGGAGCACCTCTGCTATGATGAAAGGCTGAGAGAGTTGGGCTTGTTCAGCCCAGAGAAGAGAAGGCTCTGGGGAGACCTTACAGCAGCCTTCCAGTACCTGAAGGGGCTACAAGGAAGCTGGGGGGGACTTTTTACAAGGGTCTGTAGTGACAGGACAAGGGGTAACGGGTTTAAATTGAAAGCGGGGAAGTTTAGATGAGATATCAGGAAGAAGTTCTTCCCGGAGAGGGTGGTGAAGCACTGGGACAGGTTGCCCAGAGAAGCTGTGGATGCCCCATCCCTGGGAGTGTCCAAGGCCAGGCTGGATGCGGCTTGGAGCAACCTGGTCTAGTGGAAGGTGTCCCTGCCCATGGCAGGGGGGTTGGAACTAGATGATCTCTAAGGTCCCTTCCAACCCAAACCATTCTGTGATTCTATGATTCTATATATATGTTGTCAGCTGTAAGGATCAGTAAAAGCATTGACTAGGGATGTCTAAATGCACCATGTGTTTTAGAGCAGCCAGAATCCTGTGGACAAGTAGCTGTTTTCATGTAACTGACTGCAAATAAGCCTTGGGCACCCAAAACAGAAATGGCTGATTTTTTTTAAAGACCTCTTCCATTCTTATGAATGGAATCAAGCCTTCTGCGGGAAGATGCTGATTCTTTAGAAAAAACAGCCAAACAAACCCAAACAAACGCTAGTTTCATTTCAGCGCAAGTGTCTGAGTAGCTGAAAACCAAAACTCTCGTCTTGTTTAGGACACAAAATCCACTTCCTAAGCTGGTCTATTCCCAAAAGGCATTTTCTTTCAGCTGTTGTTTCTTGTCGTCTCTCCAAAGCCACATCCACTTGTAGTTTGGTTTTTGGCTGGGAGGAAATCCATTAATACAGGAGTTTGGAGACGGAAAACATGATGCAGCAATTTGTTAAAGGGAAATTATAATTTCATTGTGTGCGAGAAAAATCAGTGATTATGGTGCAGCGTGTTCAGGGTCTTTTAAGCCCTCATTCTGTCTAGTGCTGAGTTCTTATTTCAGTAGCTCCAAGTCTTTCCATATTAGCTCCTTAGTGAACCAATGCAATCAAATGTGAAATGTAAAAGGAAAAAAATAATTAATATTACCAATAGCATTTGTTTAAATGTTGCTTTTCAAAAGCACTTTAATTACAATATGCTTTTCATGTTGGTTGAGTTCATTTATATAGGGAATACAATCATTAATTATCATAATTAAGACACCTGAATTCAGCCTGACTGGCATTCCTTCCACCCTGGGTTGTATCGTTGTTTTATCTCTGACAGTTAGGTTTTCAATCAGATGTTATCTACTTTTTCCTAATCATTAAGAAATGCTTTACTAATTAGCACATGAAATTCATCCTACATCAGACTGAATTGAATCAAGGTCTATTATCTTGAACAGTAAGACACTTCAGAATTCACAGTAATAGGGCATGAATATGTGATACAGTTCATACACATTTCATGAACCTCGGCATTACCTTTATTTTTTCAAGACTTGCAATTAGTTATGCCATTTTCAGGTCACTTAATTCTCTCTCACTGTTTAACAGTCTGTTAGATTACAATGCTCTAAAATCACGAGTTAACTCTGCCTACACTATGCTTTGCTGAGATACGTCAGTTCTCCTGTAAAGATGCATTTCTGAAATGTTCCCTCATGTGCTGAGAAACAAGCTGCCATGTACGAAACTCTGTCCTTGGATATTGTTTCTTAGAAAAAGAGGCTATATTTTCAACTATTATGCCACTTAGAACTTTCATTCCTTAAAAGGAATAATGAATAACTACACGTAAAACAAAAGTTCATGCCTCATCCCCAGGACATACAGTAATCATGCTGAAAATTTAACTGTGCTCCTCACTTGATCTTCCACTGAAGATACGGTCATCCTATGTGGAACAGGCCTAACCAGCTTGGGATCAATCTAAACCTGACTGAAAGGTTTAAGTCCTGTCTCTAGTAAACTGTCCTGCATGCAAGGGAGGACATGCCCTTGCCCTCCTCCGCTCCCCGAGGCACAGTTCTGTGGTTGTGAGCAGTTTTAGTTGGCCTTGATGAAGTAAGGGAAAGGATGTTGGTTTTCACTTCCTGCAGAACTGCCAGAACAGATGGAGTGGTATGTTATGAAGGCCAGGCTGTGCTACTGCACAGAGAGATTAAAATGACTCTGTACAATATTCAGAGTTCTCATTTCTGTAATAAACTTTACAGGGTTACAGTCTTTATGTTCATATACTTGGCATGAATTTCAGACAGAAACTCTTGTATGTAGATTTGTTTCACATACATTATTTTGTGTCAGCTGGCAAACATCTAGTCTTTAATAGTTCTACAAGGTGCAAATTTCTAATTTGGCAAAATAAAACCAGAAACTTTTTGATTACTAAAAAGTAGAGTGAAGCGGTACAAATACCAGATACATAGACATTCTCACAAGGCCTTATTTAGGTAGACAAACCGTAACAGCAAGTGGAAAACCTGCCCTTGACCGGACTTCTTGCGCAACTACTAAAGCACAGGGGTTTGGGAGCTGATTTCCATAATAATGTGGGATCACAATAGACCATTAGTGGGTTATTATACTAAGCAATATCTAAATAAATCTTCCACGATCTAGCATGGCTATGAAGGAGCCATGTTTGTGGGTGGTGACAGCTTTTTGAGGTGGAAGTGCTAGAGTGGGTTTAGCTAGATATGTCTCTGATAATCCTGTCCAGCACTGTGTATTTTGCCATAGAAAGTCTGAGAGTTCCCTACCTGTGCGGAAGGAATGGTGCCCGCTATTGGGAAGAAAACATGGCTGCATAATAGGAATAGGACCTTCTTACCTCTTAGGTCCTTATTGTAAGAGAGAGGGGTAAGAAAAGCATCTCCACATTATTCAGGGTTTCCCAGCACAGAGCCATGAATACCTCACACGCTGTGTTCCGAGATCTGAGCTGTAGCTTCTAAGGCAGGAGTGCACTTCTGTGGTGTGAATCTTAAGGCTGCTCATCCCTACTTCTTATCATATCAATTATCTTAAAGTAGATTTGACTTTTCTTAGAGCAGTGTGTTTGTGACTCACAGGGGCTACTGGAGAAAAATTCTCTCTTTGGAATCGTACTGCAGGTTTCTGAATGAAAAGGTTTGAATTTGCAATCCTTGTTATTAAACAGGAAGGATCTGGTAGCAGAACACTCCCCCAAGGGACTCGGAGCTTTAGAAGCCGTTTCCCGGCTTGCTGCCTTAGAGTCAGAATTTCTATACCTTAAGGATAAGCTGTAATGGGCTTTTCCCAGGAAAGAACCTGTCAAGCTGTAATGCCTCAAGAATTTACTTAACAATGTACTTATTTAAAAGTTGAATAAGTGGCCAGAGTTTTACAGGTGTTGACTCTTTATAACCCCAGTATCTTCAAAATAATTCCTCAGTGAAATGCTCAGAATATCACAGAGCTGCTGTGATCACTGTAATACAGTTTGTGCCAGCCCTAGTTACATCTTTGAAAATTTTAGTCTTTTAAGTTCAGTGAAATGGCAATTATTAGGTCTTGGTAGCATGTGTAGGATTGGGCTCATGAAGATGAGTTTGCAGAATCATTTCCCTAGCTTTGGTCCTTTAATTTCAGATAAAGAGTTACTCTGGTTGCTAAAAGAATTTTTTCTTTTGGGGTTTCCTTCTGTAATAAATGATAGTTCACGTATTTCTATATTAAATATTCTGTAAGAAGGGTGTCAGCTATCCAGCTAAGAAATTACCTCAAGGAATTACCTCTTCCCTGTTTTCCCCTTTTAAGAGAGGGTTAGTGTACCACCTGTATGAAGCACATTCAGTGAGGAGCAGGAAAAAGAAACCTCAATCAAAAGAGCTGCACTGCTGAAAATGAATGATAACTCTTGGGGGAAGAATGTAGGGTGGGAGAAGAGGTGCATCACACAGTTCAGTAGAAAACAACATTTGTATGGAAGCCAGAGAATAGCGTCTGATTTCCTTCCACATCCACACCGAGCAAGTGTATTTTTGTAGTTCATCATTTCTCTGGTGTGTTCAGTTACTGCTCATCTCCCTGTGGGATTTTTATTAGTAATGGAGGAGATTTCACCTGAAAATGGAATAGCCTGAAATTTGACAAGTTGGAAAAATGCTTACATTTTTATCTGAATGAAAAAGCGTAGTATTAAAAAAAGAGGGGAGAGGAACGTAAAGATGTATTTCAACAGTCTCAGAAGATTAGTCTGCCATTTATGGAAAACAGTGCAATTATGACTCATAATTAATTACTTAATTACAGAGGTATTTATTATTCTCATCTGGGGAATCATAACGTAAATGGTCCGTGAATATATTTGTACCCATAGAATCTGAAGGCAAGTAAACGGAGCTCTTCCAGTTTGTGGTCATGTATACTGTGAGAGAAAGCATTGCCGTGGTGGTGCATTGCCACTAGAAATGAGGAGGTCGGGCTTCCTGAGAAGGCAGGTGTGTACCTTTGGGCCTCGAGACTAGGGGTCCTAGAAGTCAGAGATAAAGTTTATACTTGGATCAAGTGTATGTATGAAGTTGAGGCACAAAACCAATTTTCAGGCAACTTCACTGTGACCCACTAGTGCTTTCGCACAAAGGCAGTGTATACATTGGTTTCAGGAAGTTAGTGAGCATAAGGCAACTTCCAGGAGCATTGGTGACTCCCGTGCTTACCCAGCAATGAGAATGTTACCAGAGCTTATAACATTTCTAAAAAATAATCTTTTTCTATGGTAGTGTGTGCTAGTCCCTTTCCCATCATCCACCTCTGTCTTTGTTGCATTTTCCAGTTGTATTTAGCCTTTTGCTTTTTACAGCTCGCCTGCCTTCTAGCTCTCACACAACTCTCATTTTGCAGAAGAGTATCTCATAAACTTATGCATTTTGCTTTCAGAGCTGTGTTAGAAACCAACATATACCAAAAGACAACCAAGCAGAAAAACGTCTTTCAAAATGCTACAGGTCCCCACAGTGGAAGGGAGAGGCAAGTGTGCTGTGCAGTACGTAGCAGTGTGCCTAGCAGCGAGGAATGATAGCATCTGGCTTCTGAGCTGCCACGCCGTGATCAGAACTGGCATTCTTTCCAAGGCAGAGCTTCCTGTGCGTGGAGAAAGTATGCTTCTTTGCGTAACCCTTACTGCGTAAGAACAGCTCTACCTTGGCAGCACAAGAGTTGGCAACGTGTGACAAACGGCTTCACAGGGGCTTGCTGGGCATGAAAGGGAGAAGGAAGGCAGAGCAGGCACACTATCATTCTCTTTCAGAATTCTTTTACTTCCTTCCTTCCCAGGGGCATATGCAGCCCCAGTTTCGAGTCGGGGGATGAACACACCCCACCGTGTCACATCATGTTTCCATATCTCCTGGCTGTAGGCAGGGAGAGCCATGCGCTGTCTGGGGGCCTGTATCTGCCACACATAGTCAGGGAAACAGAGGACTTGCAGCACTGGGCTGGTTACATGTGAAATTCTTAGCACAGCAAAGGGAGTGGGAATTGAAAGCGAACTGTTGGGCTGACACTACTGAATCTGCACTGTGACTGTAGCTGTCCGCAGGGAGCAGCTCGGACAGCAGCTGGCCTTGAACAGCAATCACCGCTTGGCCTTACTACAGGCAGCTTATCGGTGGGCAGTCGCGGCTTGCACCCTTTCCCCTTTCTTACAGGTCCTGCTCTAACAGTTTCAGTCTGTGCTCCTAACTCGTGTCCTGCAGGACAGCTGTATCCTACGTGTCCCCACTGAGATCCTTCCCAGGGGAAGATGAAGAATCAAGCAGACCAGTGGCATCTTCTGTGTCCAGAGGCCGATGTCTTAGAGCTGTGGCACTGCGTTAGTGCTACATTTTAGAATGCTGTTCTCCCTGCTGCTCACCATGTCTTAGTAAATGCGTGACTTTGGTTTTCTAGTCTTACAGACTGCATGAGCTAAAAGCCATTGTAAGGGAAGAAAATGTAGAAAAACAGCAAAAGTGCTATCCGGAATGGCCTTGTCTATGAACACAAATACTTGATGCAGGACAAAATCTTGGAGGGTAGATGATTAAAACTTCAAATAGATTAAAGTTCCTTGGTTCTACAATCACAACCCGATGAAGAGATGGCAAAAGTAAATTGCTATGCCTCAATATTTCACTGGTTCCTTTCTCAGCACTCTAGTTTCCACCCCTTTTTACATACATACCCACTTCATTTTCTTACAAGTAGTTATTTTGGTTTGGTTTTGAAATAAGAAAATGAAAGGTTGTAGTATGAGTAATTTTTATGTATTCCCTATCTCATATTTTTGTGGTGGGTTTTTTTTTCCCAGCAGTTTCTCTCTCAAAGTCTCTGCTAGTTGTGACTGTAAAGCAACCCACACATTTTCCAATAGTATTTCCACTCTCCAGGATAATGTTTTTGGACCAATATATTCTAATATTAAAGAGGAAGAAAACATCTTCTAAGAATTCATCTTATTTTCACCTTTTGATGTTCTCAACTGCCTTTTTTCCTGAAATCTGATGGGTTGCAAGACAAGATTTTAAGTATTTACAACCATCTCTAATAAACCGTCTCATGGATATTTATGAGGTGCTGTTTTAGCAGGGTGTATTATAATATTAATCAAAATCAAGGCTGCTGCTTGGAAACACTCCAAGAGTTAGATCTTTGCTGAAATCTTTCCAGGTATCTTTATTTTCCGCGTTCCTTTTGTTTTTTGTTGTTGTTAATTTCCAGTTAAGTTATTTATCAGATGATATTTGAATACATATGAATACAGGTTTGACAGAAAGTCAGAGAATCTTAAAATTGATCTTTGTTTTTCATGTTTATGCAACACTTTTATATTTGTTTTCTGTTTATTTTTAAAGGAAAGCAGTAATATTAGCAGGAAAGGATACAAGCCACCCTGCTGTGCCACTAAAATTACATTGTACAAGTTTATTGCTTACAACTAGAAATGTCCTAGCATGTTCTGAAGACTTGTTTATGAAGCCTTGATGTAATTTTCATATCCATCACTCCGAGGTCTAATGAATTCTGGTTCCTTTTCACATACCTGCTTCAGGTTAGGGTTTGTTATTTCTGGATGCTCAACTCTTAATTTTCTGGAGCACATAAGTCAGCTTGTAAGTGTGCTGAATGATTCAAACTTCCAAGATAGTGAGCAAAATTTAGTAGGTATTTTTCAGATTTTGTCCTCCGCAGTTTTCACAAGTTCATAAAGGTTAGGGCAGGCCAGCCAGCTACCCCAGAAACCACGTGTCTGATAATGTATGCATGTGTTTCTATGCTGAACACATTACAGCCTGCCTTTTTAACATGATAACTTAAAAGTCACCCTGATGTGGTCAAATAGGAGCAAGAGCAGAAATTATTTCTATTATGTCTCGCTTAGGGTTCAGTACACAGACAAAACGTGCCTGCCATTTTATGAATTTCCAGTAATTATTGCAGAACTGCTGGGGGTAGGACTAAGCCAGTTCTTACTTCTCTGCTTTAATGCTACCATTTGCCACAAGATAATTGTTGTTGCATCCAACCACACATGAAAGCTCCATAATAAAACAAGAATTTACAGATACTGTATGAGAAGGGCCAGTGACACATGAAATACACAAACCAAAATCAAAACAAAGCCAGTTCAAAGAATAAAAGGTCAACAATGAAGTATGTTTCCTTTCAAAATATTTTTTCAGCTGTAATGATCAGAGATATTACCTGCAGCTCATGTCACTTGAAATCTGCCGTGTTGTTTTTACGGCCTCTGCCATGACCCTTACGCTACAGCCATTGCATGAGGTGAAGCTCTGGTTAGAAACAGAGATTGCTGAGGCTTAGCGCTGTTCATTTCTAACTAAAACATCTCTTGTATGTTTTATTGATACATAGTTGGCTTTGCTGTAGAAAGGTGCTTTGCTGCTCAAGTGAGAAACTTAACGAGATTTGTGTGGACGAGTGTGGATTCATAAAGTCCCGAGATTAAGCCCCTGCGCATCGTGTTAGAACCATCTGCTTGCTCCATCCAATAAGCTGTAACAGCTGATCTATCTGATCGCACAGAGGCTCCCTCTCTTCTTACACAGTGGTTTTGTACAATCTAATACTGTAACATTTGGTCAATAGCTTTAGGGAATATCATGGCAAATGTATCTGAGGGGAGATGACAAAGTCTGAGAAATAATAAATGTTGATGTTCAAACACTCTTACAAGAGTGTCAGGAGTTGTCATAGTCACTCTCCATCTCCTACGAAGCTTCACTTAGTTCTTCCATATTGAATTTAACTCTAAGGGCCCAATTCTCCACTCCATTGCACTAGTTTGATGCCATGTAATTCCACTGACTTTTCCAGAAATACAGGAGTTCAAGACTCATGAAGTAAAATGGCCATCAGGCCTGAAGTCATTCCAGCAGTGCTCAGACCGCTGTTACACTATCTGTTAGCTTTTTTGGACAGCAACATGGCTTGGGAAATGTTACTGTTCTTAGCAGGCTGGTAACAGGCCATCAGCCCCTTCTGCAGCACCATCCTGAAGCTGAGAGCTATGACAGAGTGAGTTGTTACAAACCAGATATAAGGAGAGAGCAGCTCTCCACAGACCAGCTAGACCTTGGTAGGAACCTTGGTAGAGGAAGCATGTCCATCTGTCAAAACCTCAGAGGTTTTTTACTGTTGTTGCAATCAGGATAATCTCGTTAATGTTGTGAAACCCAAGTCTGACTGAAGTCTGGGGTTGAGGAAGAGGTTATAGAAGTTGCCTTTAAGAGATCATGGAAACAAGCAGAATATGATTGAGGGCAGGAAGGAGGAATATGCAGGGACAGGTATTTTATACCAGCAGCCTGAGCCCCCAGCAGTCTGAGCTTTTGACCCTTAGACTTAGACAGAGACTTCAGGCATAGGCCTTGTGGTCAGTGATGCTCCGTTTTGGGCACTGGATCATCTCCACTGGGATGGCGTACTCTTCAGCCATTAGAGATGCAGGCAAAACAACTGGGGCTTCTGTTGTACAGAAAGCCTCTGGACAAGGTAGTTGTGTCTGGTCAAATCCACTTCTACATGTGAAGCCTCACTTTTGTGGTGCTGAAATGGCACAGGCATTCTTGTGCAGGTCCTCTGCACTAAGTTGAATTTCATCCTAATAGCTTGAGTGAGTAATTAAACTTTAATTTGCCTCTGCCTACATTTCCAACACTACGAGTGCAAACACGGTACTGTCAGGAAGGTTATATGCAGAAATCTGCTCTGATTGACTGAGAGTGCATCAGCCTTGATGTATTCTTGCAATATTTTTCAGCAACAGAGGGGAAGAAAAGGATGCATTTCATCAATCAAATTAACAGGGCAAAAAGGCAAATACATGAGAAATACCAGTTCATTCTGCAGATACAGTTCTTGCCCAAGTTAAAAGGAGGGAGTAAGGTGGGCCATTATACCTGTTATTGGTTTGCCGTACAAAATAGGCAATTACTTCTGTCATTCTGTTTGAGACAGCTTTGCTGTTTTCCTGTGCTGGACTGTTGTTTTCAGCTCCAGTGGTACACAGCTCTAGCTGGCGTGCTGTAGAGAGCAAGCAGAGGAAAGGCCGTATGCCTGATTAAAACAGCAGCCAGTAAAATCTATTGCATTTCATGTCTTGAAATAATTCTGATTTGTAATTATGGCATTTTTTTTATCCAGTGTGTCAAAGTGCTTTGAGAGCAGTTAGCACAGCTTTTACCTCTCTGCAAAGTGACTCCACGGTGTAGGTACCATCTTGCTGTAGCACGATGCCAGCTCATGGGAATTCGCCTCAGGTGCAGTTCAGCTGACAGCCTGGCAGTCAGGGCCAAGGAGGTACTGGCCTGTGTTTGTGTTTCCCAGATGCCAAGGAGAGGAGGCGATGCTGAGTGGACTAAGCCCCCTGCACTTGGAAAGCTCTGTGTAAACTGGGAAAGAAATCCTGAGCCCAAGTGACATTCAAATTGCTTCCTCTCCTTTCAAGTCCAAATGACAGGAGGTATCTGACTCCTGCCCTGGGGTTCCCCGGACGGGTGCTCACCGCTTTGCCTTTGGATGAATGCCGCTGCAGTGTACGTCCCTCCTGGGCCAGCCTGCAGGGTGTAGCCTGGGCATCACAAAAAATGGGTAGATTTTTAAGCAGAGGCATTGCCATCCCAGACTGCTTCTCAATAATTACAGCAGGAAAAACTCTAAAAGGCAGGATTCTGGTAAAGTGCAGTTCAGGCCACAGGGGGCTGGTTCTTAACCTCCTCCTCGCTCTTCTGACCCAGAAGGGTGTTTAATGGGGAGG
>NW_010234269.1:68870-86119 GCF_000690775.1 Eurypyga helias
TGCTCATCCACTTCTGCAGCTAATTTCCCCTTCACTTTTGACTGAGATGTTGGTAGCCTGAAGATTGCGCTAAGTTCCATTGATGTGCAGAGCACATTCACCCTACATTCAGCAGCTGGCTGCCGTGGTCAGTTCTCCCAAAAAGCCATTTGGAAATGCAGCCTTTTTGCTGAAACACACTGCAACAATATCAGCCTATTGTGCCGTTCTCTATCAGGCTGCTGATGTGAAAGGGGTGCATTTTATCCTTGATGGGCGCGTTAAAAACAGGTGCTCACCCCAGGAGTTTAAGATACCCTAGAACTTTGACTTAAATCCAACAGAATTAAGAGACTTAGAGGGGGATCTGCATCTTTGAAGCAGACCCATTGTGTCGGTGTTGTAGATAAGCTGCAGTCAGTCTCAGAACAGGGCAAGTTTCACTCCAGTAAGAGCAATGCAGTTTCAAATGTTGGCAGCTGATAAGTGCAGGTGAGGATAAAGGCATCTCTGCATCATTCACTTGCATTACATTTGGAATATATTTTTCTTTGTTGGGAAATCCTGCAGATATATGCACCCTTCTGCTTTTCAATCCACTTTATCTTACTGCTAGCATGCTTAATTATATCATCTCCACAAAATTCTCAGTTTTAATATTCCTTGGAAGTATATTCTACCACTTCTCCCTAAAATAAAATATCCTAAATATCTCTCCTGGCCTGCAACTCCAGAGACCTGTGTGTATTCTGAAAATACAAATGAAAATAGTTTTTATTCTTAATGCAGGCACCTCTACACCCCAAGATTATGCAAAGTGTTCTCCTTTTACCATGATAGCTTTAGATGAGAAGGTGCAGTTTGGAAGTGCACTGTCTTCATTCTGGTAAATTCTCAACCTTTCCCATACAGATTTTGTTCTTGTTTCAGTCATGCAGGGAGAAAATAATGCAGTGAGCTGCTTCTGCACTACCTGAGGTCCCTTTCAACCTACATTATTCTAGGATATGTGACACTATGTATCTTTATTTTCACATATTTGCACTGAATTTGGTTTAACACTTTGATAATGGGACCCTATTCAAATATATTGTGTTGTCTATTTTGAGTCTGAAAGTATAAGTAGTGTCAAAATTTCAGTTGAACACGTTTGATTATACACTTTCACAAAGCAGGTGTCCTATAATTAAGTCAAATAATCACATTGATTTTCACGTGACATCTAAAATAACTCTTAAGGAGTATATGTAGTAATTGATTTGTATGCTAGAGTTGCTGCAGGGTTTATTTTGAAAATGAGATTTTGGGGTAGGTTGTTTTTGTTAATTAAATACATTTAAAAGGATTTATGTTATGTTCTTGTTTATACAAACTGAATTTTCAATGACTTCTACTAAAATGTTAGAGGATCCTCTGCCATAAATAACTCTTCTTGTAAGATTATGTAGGAGTCTGATAAATCCTTATTTTTGCAGGACTTCTCCCAGACAAAATCAAATAATATGGTTATCATTTGGGACATTTTAAGGACACCAGCTGAACGTCGTCTTCATTTTTTTTACTTTTGGTCCTAAGTTTTGGCTCTTTGTTAAGCATTTGATATCTGCTTTTACTAGAACCTTTTGTATAGGAATGACATATTTCAATGAGGGGTAGCTTTAATATCATCGCCCCTTCTTACCATTGCTCGATTGTTGTCTCTTGCCACTGGACTTTGAATGCTAAAATAAAATCTAATCACGTGCCATGGGATTTTCAGAGAAATTCAAGTTGCTCAAAGTTCCTATTTGGTGATCTGTCAGGTATTTGGATTTAAGTGACGACAAAAGCTCGCAGTGCAGAAATCAGGTTGTTTTTCAGAGGCACGTTTAAGAAGCCAAATCCATGAGTCTTGGCAATGTTGCAAAGCAGCTGGGAAACTTAACTGCATGTTTCAGTTCTTCACATTGCTCTGGTACTCGGCTCCATGGATATCAGTGTATGTAAACTCGGCTATTAGTACTGCAGTCTCATCCTTCCTGCTGTAGCTGTCCTGTATTTATCAAATACTTATGTGGTGGTTTCAGGAGATGACAGCACAGGAAGGGGATGGCATCTAACAATTTGCTGATAAATTGGGCTAATTTCTGAAATATCTGAGTTCCTGCCCCTGATTTGGCAGACTTCATAATGACTTTGCACAGGTAATGCGCCTTTCTGAGCTTCTGTCACTCACCCTTAATGGATGCAGTAACACTGTTCTGTCTCGGAGAGGGGAAGGAGGGTACATCTGAAATACAGTAGCAATAGAGGAATAAGCCAGGTAATATAAATGCTTGATTAAAATAAAAATTAAAAAAGCAGTCACTGGGCTTTGAACTGGGCTTGTGTGGGGCCAGCAATCATTGACATATTTAGGGGTCTCTTTTAGAAGTGTCTTTAAAGCTTGTCACCTTCAGCTTATACACCAGGTAGGGATATGTTATAAGGATACTTGACACTTATTGAGACAATTATTTAGTCATCAAAACATCCACATATTTGTGCAAGGTAATCGACCCTTATCTTACTCAGGGGGCTGTGCAGACATACACATCACTTGGCCCTGGCCGCGGAGAGAATTAGTGACAAAGCCAGGTTTACAGTCCACAGGAGGATTCTTGGCCCCCAGTGCTGTGTTTAGACTATTGATGACATCAATCATAGTGAAGGCACAGTGCAGTTGTCAGCCCCGCTATGTATTGCTGGTGTTTAAAGATAGCCTACACCAAGTCACAAGCACTTGAGCATCTTTGCAGGAAGAAAGAGGCCTACCCTGCATTCTGTCACCGCTGAAGAAAAATGCAATGCATTTATCACAGGAAAAAAGTGTAGACTTAAGATTTAGGCTTCTTACCATGTATAAAGAGCTGATATATGTTATTAGAAACTACTCGCCTAGGCTGTATTTCATTTAAGCTTTTAGAGCCATCTAAATCAACTTCTTCAGCTTTAGGAAGATAAAGATTTTGAAACAAATTATCTGAGCATCAAGAGACCTACCATGTTGATTTATACCTGCTACATCCAGTAAGTATCTAATTCACTTATAAATCACAAAGCTGATGCATATTTTCAGAATTATCTGTTTATTTGGTTAGTGCAAGTTTAAATGAAATCATACGAGCATGTGTTTACCTTTTGTGAGGCAAGAAGGAACCACAGGCAAACAAAAGCATTAAAAATGATGAAAGGTCCTAGGAATACAAGGTCATTTTTCTTACGTTGTCAGTGCTTAGAAAGTAAGCACCTGCCTGCTGAAGCATTGTTCATAATAACAATATTACCTACAGAGATCAGGAGGTCTTCCCAAGAACTGAACACATTTGTGCTACCTTTCTAAGGCTGTATTTGAGAATCAGATGATTCTGCTGACTCTACCTGGGCATCTGGAACGAATTTCCTCACAACTCATTTTAGTTGCATTTGCGTGCATGGGCGTTATTGCTTCAGAAATACTCTTCTGGGCAGGAGCAGGAGCTACAGCACAAGATAAATTGGTGATGTGTTAGGGTCATTTCAATAGAAAGGTTGTCTGAATTGTGGCCCTGCTTTTGTCACCATACAGAATCACTTGCCATGCTAACTCCAGACCAAATACCTGTCTTGGCTGTAGCAGCTGCTGGGCTGGTTACCAACCTCAGCAGCCAGCAGTACGGCAGAAGGTGCTGCCGCTTGTGTCACAGCCCCCTTGTCTGTGGATTTCACTGAGGCAGCCATTCACAGCTGATCCTATTTCTCAATTCTCTGCGCTTGTTTCAATGCCTTGAAAGACTATAATCCTCTTTAAAACAAACAAACAAACAACCCAAAAATGAAAACAAAGGAAATAAAAATATAGGCAAGGGTTGTAACATGGTTGTTTCCTAACGTTTGATCTTTGCTTCTAAAATAAACTATAGAACTGGAGGGGAAAGGAGAAAACGTATTCATTGTTTCTACCCCCAGCAATTAGGTGCTAGGCAAAGCTGTAGCAGTATTTACTGATCTCTCTTTTTCCCCTCTTTCTTAATGGACTTGACTAATTAAGTACCACTTCCATTGTCTGTGGAGCTGTTTGTCAATTGTCTCATCATTCTCTCCTTGCAGGGAGGTGATGTATGTGTGTGGTATTTTCATCTGGCTGCTGTTACAGTCTTTGCAACCACCCTGAAACAATCCCTAATCATTGTCTTCCCCATGAAGCTGTTGTGCTAAACAGCTGAAAAGTGACTGAACTCTGCTTTGCCAAGGGCTCTCCTTTTAAACAGAAATGTGTATTAACAGAGCGTAAAGCTGTGCTTTAAGACTTAACATGAGTATAGTAGAGTCTTCATATTTCCATGGCAACAGCTTAACATGATCAGAAGTAGAGTGGGCTATTTTGCTATGAGGCGTCAATAAAAGAAAAATCATGCTGGGAAACACACATGTATCATAGAATGAAATCTCCTCTCCCTGGTTTTGAAAACAACTGATTTCTTTGTTGCTCCATATTGATACATTGTTTTAAAATTGCTGTTACATTAGAAATGGAAACAGTAATTTGCATGGCTTTTAATTACCGTTTTTGTGATTGCAGTGATGTAAATTTAAAGAGCAACTTTACAACAGGTAATCTGACAGCTGCCACTAAACTTCTTACTTACAATATGTATTGCCAGATACACTTATTTTTTACAGCAGGTTTTTGTTGCTGGTGTGTGGCATGTTCTCTGTGGTAGTCGGGATGGGCTCAGCTGCCGTTTTAGTCATTTCTATTAGGAATATATTGATAGCTCCTGCACCAGCAGTGACCAGCCTTTTCTGCCAAATCTATTATTTTTAAAAGGTCAAAGGTCTGCAATGAATGTGATGGGACAGATTTGCTGTTCCTCTTCGTGCCGCATGTGTCACTCTCAGGGTGTCATGGGAACATAAGGCACCTGTAATTTAGTTCTGGAGGTTCTTGTTGATGATTATTACTGGATTCCTACCGCACACTTGGCAGCAAGCAGAGGGAGGTGGCAGAGGATGCTAACCTGTAGTTTCTCCTCTTTGGTATCGCACTCTTCGAACATGGTCTGGATGGAGAGAACATCTGAATGTTCTGGCCTATTCTCTACTGTCGCCTTCCAGCCCAGCCAGGGTACTCTTCTTGTGTCGGGCTGTGCACCAGCTCGCGATGGCAAGCATTACTTTAACATCCTGAAATGAGCTAACCTGCTTACAGACTGCACCATCTACACGAGTGACTCCTTCAACTCGTACCATATGCAAAGGGGTAAACCAGATTTTTGTCAATCTTTTCTTAGGGCTGCATGAAATTAATCTGGTTGTAAGAATTTTTTGGCAAGTGATGGAGTTCCTCATTTTTAACTGTCTGAATGTTGGCAGAGCAAAGCAAGTCACTCAATCCCATTTACTTTCTTCTCATTTAATTGTGTCCTTTTTTTTTTCTAGAACTTTGAAATCTGTTTCATCTCTTCACAATGTTCTTCAGCGCCATTTCTCTTTTCTGGGTTTTGTTATGTGATATAGGCTTCTTATCACATAAAGCTGTGGTTTCAGTTTTCTCCTTCCATTGATTCACAAGCCGTGCATTCAAGCTGCAGAGCACTCCAATTATACAAGATAAAATTTTATCACCTTGAGGGTGGTCAGATATGGGTCAAACCCATGGTCTCTGTCATGGGTTCAAGCTGTCAGAGCAGGGGTTCAGAGAGACATATTTATTCTTGGAGATATTCAGAACTTGACTGCACAATGACCTGAGTAATGTGACCTAGTTGGCCCTGCTTTGAGAGGGAGGCTGGATTAGAGACCTCCAGAGTCCTTTTCAAATGGAATTCTTCTCTAGCTGTGTTCAATAATCCTGTTCAATATTAATAATTTATTTCACATATTTTTAATTTTAAACATAAAAACTTTACAACATGGCTTGGTCTCATTAAAAATTGTACACTGGAATAGGTTCTGAAAGCGAGTTTATTCAATAGAAAGGAAAGCTGGGCAGTTGTGGTTTTGCCAGGCTAGAGCCTGCATTAGTGCCTAGCTGAGCTGCACGGAGTAGAGGAATCATCATGAGGCTGAGATAAATCAGTGCTGATACAGAGGGTGGGAAAATAAAGAGAGCAAGACCAGTTACAGATTGAACCCTGCATGTCAGTCATGATGAAAAAGTCTACCAGAGTTATTTGAACAGATGAAGAAATCATGCATGAAGATGTCAGTGTGTCTTGGACTGTTGAACATGAAAATCCATTTGTTTTAACTTCCCTTTGCCTCACTTGAGTATTTCAACAACAAACACTTCTTGGCAGAAGGATTTTACTGTGTGTGTCACAAAGGAGACCTAACTGGACCTTCTAGGCACTAATGTCATGTAAATAAAATTATAATGGGGCCCATTTAATACAAAAGTCAGAGTGTGGTAAACATGAAAAGTGATATTTGGCAGAAATAAATAATACCATTTCTACTGCCAGGAAAGAAATAGTGTGTCAATGGAATCCATAAATCAGGTTATGTCATTCTTACTTAATCAAATTTACCTTGACATGATTTTACTAAGTATCACCCATGTGTTACCTACTGTCAGCAACTATTTGCATCCTTATGCATAATAGTAATGCAGATGACATCTAGAAGAGTCTTGTATCTTGGGCTCAAAATATATTTGTCACATCTTATAGCTGTCATTTGTCACTTAATACCATACCTAATAAAAATGTTAAGGTAAGGGTACCTCTTTTCAGTTGTATGATGGAGGACCACAGAAGTTGCAGTCTCCTTGTGTATTACAACTGCGTGTGGAGTAGTGGTAAATCCCGTGGGGCTGGCAAAGCCCGAGGATAGGACTGCCCACCGAACTGACTCAAGTGGCACACAGGTAATCTCCGTTCCGTTCTTGACTCGGCCATTGTCATGCCACGTGGTATTGTATAAGCTGTTTCATCACCCTGCTGTCGCGTACCCGTTCCTGTAATTCATTTGATTTATCCAATTAGATTGCGGCTGCAAAGGGACAGAGACTTTCCCCTGGGTTTGTGCAGTGGCAAGGGCTGTAGCTGAGACTTCTGGAATATACTGTTGTTTAGATAAGAACAGGCGACACTACAAAAGTAGAGAGAGACTTTGATACTCTCCAGCCCATACCGATCTTGTCGACTTGTATGCAGGGTCTTTGCTCAACTCTTCAGAAGTAAAAAAGTTAGATGAGGTTCGTTTTTTATGGCATCAAACTGTGTGAACTTCTAAGACTGTGCTTGGTTGATTTCAGCCGGTTTTGTTTTCAAAATAAGGACTGATGCTTTTTTAAAAATCAAGCATACCTTGTAGGTATTTCAGTTTCCAAGCCAAATTTTAATGCCTTCTAAAAAGCTGTATGCTGACCCCAGGTCTATAAGAAAATGTTTTATGTAGGCCGTCTTCTAAGGGACACATTGCTTTTTGTGAGAAAATAAAAAAGGAGGCAATAAGTTGCAAATCCCAGAGCAGCTGAGTGAGAGTGGAAGAAAGTGCCTTGGGTTTGCAGAAACTGTAAATTGTGGTTTAGTGATCCTGCTGGAACCTAAGGGAAATGAGAAGAAAAATTGGTGTTAAAAATAATCAGCAGAAAAAGCCACAAATAGTTGAGGGGAATGGGTTAAGGGTGACAAGGTGACAAGACATTGCTGGAAGGTCTGCACTCTGAAGAGGAATGTCCATCACCATAAGCATTCCCTGCCCCTCTGCAAAGCAGTGTCAGACCCTTCCTGGGAAAGGCCCTGAGCTGTGGTGGGAGAAAAACTGGATGCAGCGGAGTTACAAGGGGAGGGAAAGCAAACCACGAGCATGTCCTTCCGGACACGGAACAAGAGCAAACACAGACGTGACCATGTACGGAAGTGTCAGGTTGTGCCGAGTCAGCGGGCGGATGCGAAGCACAGCCTGCACTCTGATGTGAGGTGGTGCGTTGCCTCAGCTGGCCACGAGAAGGTCTCCAGCAGCTCTGGAGTGGCAGTGTTACTGCTCGCTCTACACAACCTGTATGGCTCCGGAAGGGACGCCAAGGTAAGGCCGTTCCAGCAAGATGCTGACAGCGGTTCTCTGAAACACGGCTTGCTAGAGCCTGACACAGGATTTGGACCCCAAACCTCTTTTAGTTCTCAATTTACATTTTATGCCATTTGTTGAATTTCATTTTTGTTCATTGCGTCTTATAACGTGCTTCTGTAATGCTGGCTTTGAAAGTGGTGTTAGCTAGTAACAGCAATTATGGAATATTCCATCGCTGTGATTCACAATTCTGCTGAATTTTGTTCAGGTAGATATTTCATACAGTATTGTTTTACTTTCCTGGTTGGGAGAGTTTGCCTGTAAATCATATTTCCAGAACATGTATTCATCTGATAAACTTCAAATTTATGGTTTGTGAAAACAAATGCCCTTTAAGAAGGAAAAAAGTGACATTTATGCAGATATTTCTTCTAAAAATGAATTTGCTATCTATTCCTATAAATGCAAGGGAACTTTATCTCTGTGGTTTCCTTGTTCTAATTCATTTCACAAATGAATTTTAGACAGCTAGCAAACTGAGAAAAAATTATCCTTGTTGAGGTGTTATTTCATTCAGTTTTAAATATTAATGTATGATGTTGCGTCGTTATGTAGTACTCTTCACAAAGATGATATAAACTGTTTGTTAAAGAAAATATGAAGCTTCTGAAATGTCTGTTCATAAATGTTTACAAGAGAGATCATAGGTAGAATTATAGGCAAGGAAAATGAAGAATAGATGAGCCTAGGGAATGCTGGGACAAGACATGGTTGGCAGGCATCCCAAGCTGGATTTCTAGATGATGACCTCTTCTTTCTTGAAGTCATAATGGTTTTGTGTTTCTAGGCCACACGATGCCATCATCCAATTGGCTGTGTCTTGATTCTGTATATGAAGTACATAAAATCAATGATGAAAATGGATGGAATATTTCAGTGCCTCTGCTGTGACATGTGAGCATTGCAGATATACGAAGGAGGCCTAAAAGCCTAGACTCTTGCCAGGGTTTGGCTAGTAGAGGCACGAGACGTGCGATACTAGAACAGAGTAAGGATATGCTGAGCAGAGCAGAGGATGGGAAGGACAGGTTTAGGGTCCCACTGCACAGCTGTGATTTGGGGCAGCAGTGTGGTGCAGAGGGTTTTACAGAGAATCTTTGCCTACTCTGACTTTCTCGGAGTGCCCTTCAGCTCCCAGAGCAGCCCAGGCTTGCACAGATAAATCCTGACTCAACATCTCCTTTCCTCCAGGGCTGCAAATCTCACCATAAGCGCAGGTTCTCTTGTGCAGAGCTAAGGCAAATTTCTTTCAAAATCTTAATAAAAAGGTAGTGAAATGAAGCTTGCTGTGAAATTCACTGTGATGGAAATAAGCAAATCTTAATGGATTTTCTTACATGTGCTCTTGGGGGAATTGTAAGATAACCCCAGATACAGGCTCTTGGGCTTCAGTTTGCTCGTACCCTGCTCCACTAGGTTCACTCTGGTCCACACAAATAACGTCTGGCTTACATAGTTCAGTGTTGCCATGTAAAGATTTTATTGAGTTTCCTTAACTAGATTTGGGCTTTATTATCTACTTGCCAAATGATAGGTAATATTAATGCTACTGCTTTCTGCCAACATACAAATTATACAAATGTATTTAATTTCATTACAGCAGCAGAATTAATTGTCTATAATATGATATTGAGGATTGTGCTACATAGGAAGGAAAGCATATTAAAGTGGCAGTAAACATAATTGAAATCCTTACTTGTTTAACAATTATTTTTTTGCATTCTCTTTATATTTGTTCTTCATAGTTTTGGTTTTACTTTTGTTAATTCCAGCAAAAACAAGTCTTCCAGATTTGTAGCTGTTTTGACATGCCACTGTTAGCTCACTGAAATGTGACAAGTACAGAAGAGAACTTCTGATTGGATTCTGTTGCAGTATTATGCTATGCCTACCAGTAAAAAATGCAGAGAAAATTGAATCCTAAAATTATCTGCCTCTCTTCCATTTACTCTCCAAGCCATTTCTTCTATTTTTCAATTATCATCTGGTAATAAATGTGTCATAGTGCAAGATGAGACCTCAGTGGAATACAGTAACGCTGAAGACAGAATGGAAAATTCAAGAATATTCAAACTTGTTTGGATGCAAATTTGGTCATTGTATTGAACCGAAAGGTATGTGCTGTGGAGGGTGAAAGTAAAGCTCTATAAATTTCCTCTCCTAACGAAACAGTGCTCTGCCATATCTGCCACCAGGCACCCAGACCTCCTTCTTTCCAAATGAATTTCCTGTTCTGGGACAGGCTATGAGGTTTATGAAGCATTTAATTCCCTCAGAGTGTTTATCTGGGAATTATGGGGGGGTACAGACCCTGGATAAAAGCCATGTCCTTAGGAATTGATTAAATTTATACAAAACCAGGATTTCTGTCCTTCTACTGATCCCCTAAATGTATGAATCTCACTGTTAGCTTTTCCTTACCTCTCTCTGAATTTGTCACTTCCCACCCTGTGTTAGTCTCACCCTCTCTTAAGACATTTGAATTTCTGAGGAGGAATCTTGAGAGGAGAAAAGTTTTCAGATTTTCAGCTTACCTCTAGCCTGAAAGGAAAATGACTGTAAATTCTGGAGCTTCATCATCTAATTCTAGGAGGAACAGTTTGCCAGCATTTGAATTACTAGGAACCATGCTGTTGGGACTCCAGACATCATTTAACCTAACTGTGCCGAACTCTCCAAGCACTCAGGAGTACTCTAGTATGTTTTCAGTATGGTAGTCAGGACTCGATGGGAGTTACCCCTTCCGGATGCGCTTCTGCCTAAAAACGCACCGCTTGCCCTGAATACTCGTGTGTAGCTGCTGGGATGCTGGGTTGCATCTCTTACTTTACTGCTGGAGCTAGTCGGCTGTGCCTCGCTGAAAGGATCATGTGGCTGCCACTGTGTGTATGACGCATCTGCCCGTTTCCTGATGTCGTCGTGCCCGTCCTTCTTTGCTGACTCTCGAGTTGCTCAGCTCAGGGAGAGAGGAGCAGGCCTTCGCTTCCGAAGGTCAGTTCATTTCTTGATTCTCTTGCTGAATACACAAAGTTGCCAGTTACAGGCCAGATTTAGTAACAGTTGAGCATATGATTTTTCTGATGAGCTTTGGCAGGTGAAGATGCTGAGATAGTTGTGGCCTCTGCACTCTTCCGGTACTTAAGGACCTTAGCAGAGGAGAAGCAGCATAAAAAGAGCTGCCTGACCCATAGGCATTGCTGTATGAATAAATCCAAGCTGGAGTTCAGAAGAAAGAAGAGGTGTTAGAAGAGGTGGGGTCAGAGGTAGCCTACAAGTAGGGGTCTTCACACTCCTTTGGAGGTGGCACTTGATAATGGTGTACCTGTGTGAGAGCAATAAGCTGACAGTTAGGTGTCGTAGGAAGCTCTTTGTATGTCTGAGTGTATGGGTGGACAGTGAGCCTCTGCAGAGGTGCACATCTGGATCGCATCTGACCACAAGCTATGGTCATTGACTCTGCAGCCACATCAGTGCAAAGAGAAACTTGTGCTCCTATGGAGTGGCGTCATCTATCCAAAGGCACTGGCATCCAGAAGTGCAGGGTTCCTGGATAAAACCAGAATCTTTACATGCTGTTAAGCATGTGAACTGTGTCTAAGTGTCCTGTGGAAAACTGGCTGACATTGTTTTGTGTGGCTGCACGTGAGCAAAGAGCAGGAAAGGAATACAAGTAATGTTTCGGGTTTGCCTAGGTTTCTAGTCAAATTTCCTATTGTATACACTGAATATAAACCAAAATAAGACAGTAATGTGAAAATAGTACAATATTGCCTAGTAGCACACTGGCCCACTGATTTCAGCAGAGATATTTCTGACTCATACCAAGTCTCTGAGAGGAGATTTAATCTAACACATTTTACAGAATAAATGTGCAAGTTTTGAGAAGCTTCAGAGTAAACCATTTGAAACTTAGTTTCTTTAATTCTTTCAGCTCTAGAGAAAGAGAGAGCATAGAATGGGCCTCTAGACAAATCCATTATTTCCTATGAATTACATTCTTACTGATCTAAAATAAAATCCAAATTAATTTGAATAATATTTTTACATCTCTTTCCAGGGGAGAACCGTTGTTAGATTTGATGTTCCTAGATACGTAAATATTACACCTGTCTCTGATTAGTCACTGTTTTCTTCCTTCAGAGAGTCTCAGACCTCTTGTTCACTGCTTCATTACTGAATTTGAAAATCTTCAGCTAAACTCTTAGAAGTCTTGGAGAACAAAAAACAGGGGTGAGAATGACTAACCCAGGGTGACCCATGCTTCTTTCCCTGCTAGGCATCTCGGTTGTACAGGGATGCAAAAAGGGAGGCATTCGCTGAAGCCAGAAGAGACCACATGGAGAGCCAAGAAAATACTTGAGGCTATATGTCACTGCCGCCCTCTGCCAGGGCTGTTAGATGTGGTTCTCTGTCTCGTAACCTGGATAAAGTTAGTTCTCCCTCAATCAGGCTATTTCTTCATTTAGCCTAGTAAGAGGCAAGTTAAAAGGAGGCAACCCAACAAAGTCCTTATCCAATGCTATTATCTGTAAAGGCTCATTGTAAAGGCTCATTTTGATTTCATTTAAAGCTTCCAGCAGGAAAACTTCACACGGGAAGGTTGGATAGACAGCCCCCTTGCTATTGTTCTCCACTTTTGATTTGCTGTGAAAGGATGCTCTATTTTAAGAATCATGATTGTCTTCTTTTAAGGGCAATTTTAGGACTGTTCTCTTCAAACAGAAGTAGATGGAGGTGGAGATAATAAATCCAGCAAAGTACATTATAAAGGCCTAATAAATGCTAGGGCCGCAGTATGTACTTTAGCCCAAGGGGATCAAGGCCATTCTCTCTGTGTCTGTCTTACACACACATTCCCTGATCATAACAAGATGAAATAAAGATTTTACTGTACTTATGTGACAACTCTATCCCAGATCAAAAACAGGGAAATGGAACAAATAGGCATCTAAATTAAAATAAGATTTTAAAATACTTTAGCAAAGCATTTTCTAATCTGACACCTTTAAGCCACTGCCTCAGCAGAATGGATCTTGAGAAGAGATTAGTTTTAAGAATTTGCTACCACACACATCTAATATTGTTTAAACTAGATTTGATTAAATACTCTTCAGGCTTAAAAATAACAGGATTGCTTGTAGAATTAGAATTCTAAACATACCTGCTGCAGCTTATTAAGGGGGTGGGAATAAAATATGATGGGAATGTAGTAAGTACATTTGGCTTCATCTTATAAGGGGCAGATCTCTTCCACAGCATTTATGGGAATTTTCTGTCAGCCCTGGGTGGTTCCCCAGCTATTTTTTAATTGACATTTTACTACACAATTTCAAAATTACATAAATGAAACAGTAAACACCTTGCACTTAAACTCAGTCAGCAAACAATCATCACTTACCAGGCAGCTGCAAACAATGTCAGCTTCTGCTTGGGCTTGTCGAGAATGGAAAGTACCACAAACTACAAATAAATAAAAAGAAAAATGAAAGTGGACTGTATGGGTCACAACAAAAGGACGCAAGCGGGTATAAAAGTCATTAAACTGGATACAGATTTTAAATACCTCCTAATTAATTTTATAATTCTGACGTGTTGGGATGATGTTTGCAAATGCCATTAGTAGATGTAAAAGCCTTTTTTCCCTTTTCCTTGGTCTGTAAAAACTTGGGTGAACTGATCAATTCCAAAGCACATGGATGCTCTTCACATACTCAGATATTACCATTTGTATACATATGGATATTTAATTACATCTGTGATTCCATCTTGGTTTGATTTGCTTTGGGAGAGTGATGAAGTCTTGTAATTTTAAGTATCTTTTTTATTTCACATTACATTTTATTCCTACATTTGGAGATTCTTCTTTTCTGGTCACCTCACCTCCGTGTCCTGGGCATTCAGGCTTACAGCACAAGCGCTCCCGACCTTGGCTGCCTTAAAGTGAAAATACAGAAATGTCAGATGCTCAGATAGTTTTCGAGATATTGTTCTGCTTCTGAAGATAATTTTCCTGCAATGGATAAAATGATCACCTAATTCCATACTTGTGATATAACAAATCTTCTTAAAGAGCAATGTCACCAAAAGGGTTTTTTTTCCAAGAGAGCAATAACTTAATCTGTGGAAAGATGTATCCTATTAGGATTTTTTAGGAAGCTTATGGGACTTAGATACTCTGGTCCAAGTATTACAAAACAGTGACATAGTGGTTAATAAATCAATGATGCTTCTCTGTTCAGTGGGCATAGGAAATAAATCAAATTCTGTGTCTTCATGATTAAGATGGGAAAATTCCTTTTAATCTTCATTTGTACTTTGCTGAAGGCAGTCAGATGTGTCAAGGGGAGTTTTTTTATTATGACATTACTTTTTTATTATCATGTTGGGTTTTTATTTGTGTTGTGACATTGATTTTATTTACATTTTAAAGACATTTTTATTTACTTTTTTGTTTATATTTGTCTTTTATTGTGATTATGACATTACCATGTCCTATGAGATATTTTGGAGAATGCTAACCTGCACGTTCTGAGAAACAAATTAATCCACGCTCTTAATAATTGGAAAAAAAATTACAAATGTGAGGCATTCCCAATTGTTTCTTCCTTTAGTCTTTTCTCTCAATAAATCTATTTCTATCCTCTTAATGTTCTGAGAAGTGTAATTAGTATAAGGTTCCGCTGCAAGTGGAAGATGGATATATGTGTGGAGAACTCAGGAAAGGAGGAGAGAAAGGAAGGATTAATGTTGAGCAGGAGCAATCTACAGCAGCCGCAGTCAATCTTTTGATCTAAACAGCTGATCATTAAAAGTGTCTGAGACATTCAAATCACATTTGCTGTAGTAAACTCTTCACACCAGTATATATCAAAGGCAGTTCTCACAACTGTAACGTTTCCATGTACCTTTTAGGACCAGATAATGAGAATGGCTGAAAAAATGAAACTTTTGACTTGATACTAAAAATCTAGTTTTATTTTGAATGACATCAAAACATAAATCATGTTGTTTGCAATAGAACCATTTTGAAGCATTTTGTTCCAGGTCATATTATATTCCTTTAAAGGCAACCCATTAGTTTCAGGTATATTGAGTACAACTGTTTGAACAATTAATATTATTGTAAATTTAAAAACTAAGTGTTTTGTTCTGACTATAACAAGTAATTTCAATTGTTTTCTTTTTAAATGTCACTGTCAGCTCGGTTCCATGAAGCATTTAGTTTGGCAAAGTGGTGTTTACTGATGGAGGGGCATTCCCCCACCATGCAGATAAACGCTGAATCATCCCCCTGCAGGTAAGGCGATCCGTCAAGCTGAAGGGTCGCTGCAAGTGCATTATTTCCCTTTAGGTATATTCATGTGCAGGATGGATTAATAGGATACACCTTGACAAAATTGCCATTTGAACTGGAAACACTGGAGATACTCTTTCTGATTAAACGTTCTTAAATTTAAAAAGGGCAAAAGAGAAGGCTAGAGTTAGGTAAGAACTTAAGTCCCTGTTTTCAAGCAAAACCAGAGACCTGCACGTGGCTTTCTAGCCAGTATGTGGGGAGAGTAAGAGATGCCCTAAGGATGGCACAAAACTTCCCACAGCCACTGTGGAAGCAGTGCGGTTTATTCCACAAGCTGCTCCCAGGATGCTCTGGGAACTCCAGACTGGCAGTGCCCTCATCAGTATCAAACATGGCCATGCCGTACCGAGCACCACATTTGAGAAGGAAATAGTCACTTTTGGCTTCTTTGAGTGGGTTCTGGAGGTGCTTCTGAATTTCAAATCGCGTAATTCAGCCTGTCACATACCATCATACTGCTCCGTTGTGTGGAACAATATAGACTGCTGTTATCATCAGACTTGCCCCAGGCAGCTCTCTGAGACTCATTCGTGCCCTGGTCGTTATGACAATGTTCTTCAGTAGGTAGAAGGACAGACTGAGTTTGTCTTGTCCGGGTTGGCCTGGTCATTACTGATGTTAAAAGGTCTGTGTTTAATGATGCCCATAAATGCCAATGAAATATTTTTTCTTTGTCTCTTGGGTCTTTAGAAGTATAAATATTCCCTCATTTTATTTTGTTTTCAGAGATACAGGTAATATTCTGATTCCTGACAAGTACTCCACCTGTGATTGAAAGTGGAGAGGGTGACGAGGTAGCGGCTGCTAGATATAACAAGTGATGTATTACTTATATCAGAATATCACCTGATGTTTTTATAAATGGCCTACATTTCCACAAATATGATTTCAATCCTGCACTTGAAATTTGGGTCAAGCAGTCCCATAATTCTGGAATCTCTGCCTAATTTGAGAGTTATATTTCCTATCCATACTAATGCAGTAATGGTTCTGCTTAAAAAAATGATCCATCTTAATTCAAGAAAATATCAGTTTAGTGGTAATCTCTGGGTCCATATTATGCCCTCTAGCTTCTCCTTCTTTCTGGCAAGATGAAATATGTCAGAATTAAATCAGGCCTTTGGCCAGTGCTTTGCCTAGCTGCAGCTCTCTGAGTGAAAGCCCAATCTTTTCTTGTTTCTCCACGTTCCAGTTTTTTTCCAGCTCACATGATTTGCTATAGGTAGGGGATTCAAAACACAAAAAGCAGTGCACTGATGAGTGTCGGTAAGGTTAGGTCTAGAGGATGACATAAAAGGTAAGTTTTTGTAAACATAAGAATAGTGGTGCCTGATTGTACCTGCTCTTTTATTTCCAGTTTGGGTTGTTTCCCGTTTCTGTTTTGGCAGATACTGAGTAGCATCAGGTCAGAATAGCACGAGGGATCAACTGCTTTATTTAAATGAATCAGAGCTTGGGCCTAGCAGGTTGACTCTCTTTTCTGACCTCTCGCCATTTCTCACAAATGAGGCACTCTTGTGAGGGCTGGAAGCCCGGTCTCGTGTCTTTGTACATCACCATTTCTGACAAAAGAAAACATAGATGCAGGGGGAAGGCATCATGTTTTAGGAGGTCTTCTTATAGACCACGTTCGGTTAAAGACAGGTCACTGCCTAGTCTTGGCGCCTTGCAGTGGTGTGCAGCGTGCGAGGCGCAGGGTCATAGCACTGCAGTATCCATACAAAGGTTAATCGCTTCTCGATAGCAAAGAGTACAATGTCTGAAGGCCAATGAGAGTGTTCTCATTATAGCAACTCAACTTTCACGGGCTTCGATGTGTGTTTCTTTGCTAAAATTC
>NW_010234269.1:86131-130343 GCF_000690775.1 Eurypyga helias
CTTAAGTCAGACCATTTTTCCTAGTATTTATTTGGTAGCTGAATTTAATTTGTAATAAGAGACACTGGTTACGTTTCCCACAGAGCTTTAAAAATGCCATTACTCCAAACACAGTAGTGAATACTCTCTTTTCCCTTTGTCAGTGAAATTAAGGATGCAGCCAGAGCTTGGGTCATGAAAAACATAGGGAAAATAGTGAGGAGTAGTCAGACCATTTTTCCTAGTATTTATTTGGTAGCTGAATTTAATTTGTAATAAGAGACACTGGTTACGTTTCCCACAGAGCTTTAAAAATGCCATTACTCCAAACACAGTAGTGAATACTCTCTTTTCCCTTTGTCAGTGAAATTAAGGATGCAGCCAGAGCTTGGGTCATGAAAAACATAGGGAAAATAGTGAGGAGTCTAAAAAACAAGACCAGGGGTTGGGAGTAGCAGTGATTTTCAAGTAGCTGGCCGGAGGCTCAGGACCACTTGTAAAGGGATGAGAAAAAGAGAATTCAAAAACATAAAACTGTTTTTTAGATGCTTGCACTTACTCTATGAAGGTGTGAAATTCCGTCAGAGGTTTGCAGTTTAAAAAGGTTTCCTCCAAAAGCAGTAGCTAATAATGAGTGTGTTTTCTGTATCTTTTATTCCATGCTGTACTTGAGAAAATAAAAGAGCTGCCTCTTCCCTGAAAAAAAGTTTAAACAAAATTCAGAACGTGAAATATGAACACCAAGATGGCTAACAGTGGACTGCATCAGATAAGCATATTACTGCAATGAACTTAATTACATGGGGAATTTATAATTATTTTATATTGCTTTTAAAAAGATCTGGTGTTGAAGACTCTGCAGGGAATGAATAGTCTCGAAACCAAACTGCTGGTAACATTTAATACGTGCACCAGAAGAACAATTATCCCCTTAAGCCTTTGTAAAAAACTGATGAAAGAGAAAAACAGGGAAATAATACACTGTATATCATAATAGAGTTGTATGCTTAATTGTAATTATTAAAAAGGAATTTAAAATAATCTGCTATCCCTTCCTGCAGTTCTATGTACCTTCTGAATACTTTTTTTGTTGCATTATCTTGTGCATAAATGCATAAAGACATATATCAGCATTTATGTGTGAATAAAGATGAGTGAATTAATAGCTCTTGTCTTAAGCTAAAGCTCTCTACTGTCTAAATCTAAGCAGGTATTAAAACTCGAGGGGCCAGATTCTAATCTGTTAGGCCACTGTAAATTAAGAATGACTCAAACGAACTGAAAGTGGTGAATCCTAATTCCGCAAAGTGTAACTCAGGTTTGAGTTTGGACTGAGGTTCTGTTCATGTACATCATGAGCTGTAAAAGTGTTATGTGCTGGGGAAGAAAGTGTTCCCCCAAGTGACGGTGGCAGAGTTAGTCCCCAGGTAGTCGGTTATGCAAATCTGGAATTATTAACCTGACTTGTTTCCAAAATTCCCTGTTTCATATCTGCCCATGGATTAGGTAGCTGCCCTGCTGACTTTATGGTAATCCCAAGGAAGAGGAGCTACGCATTTGCTGGCTGCAAGTTAATTGGGAACGTAAAAAACCTACTCCCCATGCCCTTCCTCTTAAAAACAGATATTGCAAATTTGTATTCACTCTTTTCCTTCTTGAATTCTGCACAGTCGTTAGGAGCTTTCCAACGGTATCCTTGGGGGGTTACATTCATCCTAACATATGGCATGTATGTGAGTCTCTTCTCAAATATATTTGAGCTTATGTGTGGTTGGGAGCAGTTAGCTGGGTGAATTGCTGAATCATGGAACAATTATGGCAGGAATTCTCTGGGTCTGTGTTTTTCCACAAATGATACTGTACTGTGTTGCATTCCCTTCAGTTCTTGGCAGGACTGCTGCAAAGTAAGTTACAGCTGTTGCCATCTGGTAACTTTGGAAGCATCTTCCCTCACATGTTCCTGTTGCTTAAAAATTCCTCGTTTACTCGATACAGGTAGCCTCACCTGCAGTCTCACAGCAAATACCGTCGCCTTCCCACTGCCTGCCTTCCTCTGTCCTTCTGTTAAAGGCTCGTTTCTGACAATGTAGCCTAGCCTGACATGGGGAGACGGTGCAGCTGGATCCCCCAAGGACAGACAGCTTTCTGTACCTTTCTCTACTGGTTTGTCCCTGTGCAGTTCCTGTTATGTTCATACATGGAAAATCAACTTCTGAAATTGAACTAGATAAAAGCAAAAATTAAAGAAGAGCCATCTGCCCATCTCTGTATTTAAACAGGGAAGGTTAATTGACAATTGACATGCATTTACAGTGCTTAAGCTAAGCAGGAACAATACTCGAGAATTCCATTTCTATCCTACATCCTTTTAACTTTCCTTTTATTTTTTCTCCATTCATTTACTACCAGATGAGGTTTTTGTTTCTTTATGCAATGGGTAAGAGAAAGTTTCTGCCTCTCTCCCTTTAGCTTTGAATTTAACCTCGAAATTCCATAAGCACCTGTCCAGTAACATCTCCCTGAATAATGTGCCAGAAGACATCTCAGTGGTGCATCTAACACAAAGCTGCAATCATGAAAAATAGGCTGCTGTTTTGTGGAGCAGGAGGCTGGAGTGCAAGAGGCAATCTTTCTCAGTGTGACAGTTTGCACAGCAACTGGAAATCCTGTCCTCCAGAATTCCTCTAAAGATACCACAAAGCCTGCAGAAAAATAGCCCCTCTGTTGAGATCTGGCATACTTGACTGTTAATTTTGCTCATGTCCCACAGGTTTTGTGTGCCTTAAGTGACTTTCGACATGTGATTTTTAATAGTAATTAGGAAGCACTTTTGCCATTAGTCTCTGACCTTCTCCTTGCAAAGCCACTCCTAGCCAGCAGAACAGGAGCAGACAAATGGACAACACAGGAGTGAAAAATGCACAGTGTGCAGAGTTCACCACTATAAAAGACTATTTCAAAAACTGTCTGGAAGATGGTTAAAACAAATTACTCACCTTCCAAAATCCTCAGGTAGCCAGACTTATCAATCCAAAGGGTGAACTTTGAGGTTAAAATACTGTGATCCAAGCTGCAGGGAAGATGGATAGCTGGTTGGGAAGGAAACTTTGGTTGAAATAACTTAAACTGACAAGCTGTTATGCCTCGTCTGATCCCACACACATCAGGATCAGTCTTGCATACATATCCTTGTTTATCTTCCTACCTCCAGTATGTAAGAGTTGCTTCCAAATTTCTATCACGTCCATTTGATCAAATTTTATAATGGTAATTTTCCTTTTCAACATTATAGTATGGTATCTTATTAGTGACTTCACTGTTTATTAACCTGAACAAATCCTGCCATAATAACAGGTGTTATAAGCATTACAATACAATTTACACAAGAAATTTCCAAACTAACACGAGAACAGAACAGCTACCCCAGTGCTAGCTCATGGAAACCTGATCAACGCTCAGTGCGTTTCTTTAGGAGCTTGTATTTGTTCCAGAAAAGAGGAAGGGTTAGCATCTGGTTCAAGGGCTGCTGCTGTGGTAAGGACTGGTGCCTTTATTAAGTCTTTAACAATTCTGAGACTACATTTTCTGCAGTGAATAAAATGTAAGCACAGGTTTTTTTGGTTGTGCAAAATGCTGAAAGTCCTTATTCGTTGTTAGGGACAAATCAATTTTTGCAGTGAACAGAGGAAGATGGGAGAAGGCAGCGTTTTGAGTACGGAGCCCTGAGTAAGCAGCGCCAGCGAAGAGAACCATGTGGGAGTCACACCGCTGAACTCCCAAGGGTGTTATTTTTACTTCAGATTTAAACATGCAGGATTAATTTGGCTATAGTGGATGGCAAATCCAGGTTTATTGGTCTCCTCTCCCTCATTTTCCCACTCACTCACTTCACTGTCATGGAAGGAGTTAGTTGTACAACCTTTTTTATCTCTCCATATCTTGAACTTGCACAAGAGAGCAACCAAGTGCCATCAGCCCTCACGTTGCCATGTGGTGGTGTATCAGCCAAGTCACCATCTAGTTCTTCAAACAGCTGGAGTACAGCAAAGAAAAATGCCACTAAAGGGACAATAGTGAAGTACAGTTAAAATGATGAAATTTAAGGCTATTTTCCTAGCAAATTTTCCTAATGAATAATGCATTTACTAATGAACAAAAGGGCTGCCAAGGACATGACAGATTGGAGATATAGCATTTGAGTTATTGAAAGTGGCAGACAGGTCACAACTTTTATTTATGTTAATAGCTAACCACCTGTCAGCTAAATTGGGAAGTAGGTACCTCCGGAGCAGTGCCAGCAGGCACCTTGCAGAGCGGGGAGGAAGGACCAAGAGGACAGAGAGCCTAGCTACCTACTGTGCTGGCAGCTGAGCGCTGTCTGCTCTTCTCTCCTCTGGTTACACCTCTGTGGTGATAGCCCCTGATCAAGAATGGACTGAATGAGCTGTTACTACATCCCCAGCAGCCCCTACGGGCCTGTGGCAAACACACATTTAAGTGCCTCTTGGCAGAGGCCTGCGGTGTTGGACACGACATACATAGCTCTGCAGCACAACCACAAACTCTTGGGTGTTTACTGAACCCTTGCCACTGCCCTCACAGATAGCTAAATCTGGTTTAGACTTAAATTACTTGGAGGATGACACTGCATGGCACTTCTTTTTTATGTTTGCACATTTCTGTGTATCCTAAAAGATGTTTCTGACATGATTTTCCATAGTTCAAAGGAAACCCAGAACCTACTTGGGTTCACAGAGACAAGAGATCTCCCCTTCTTTGAAGTGATCCTAGAGGTGTTTTCAGGGGAGGAGGTACCCTCTACATAGTTTTCCACTTAATTTAACTGATCAGATAACTGATCCATTTCTAGCAGTTCTAATTTCAGTTTCCTTCTCTGCCTGACAACATTTGAATCTACCCTACCATTAAGGACTTACAGGATTGATTTTCATCCTACTCTCCACTCTGCTGAAGCTATTTCACTTTACATAGAATAATTAAATACTCAGTAAGCCACAGAGAAAGAGAACAAGAGTGCACATTACCCTACAGCCCAATGATAAGTGCGTTCTGATATAAGCTGTCATCACAGCTACTTGTGCCTACTGTTCTGGTTAAAGAAATGCCTTTAATCCAGCATTTTCCCTTGCAGGTGATGCTTTAAACTCTAGACTAAAGTGACACTGGTTACCATATTAATTCACAGGCTGGGATTTTTTTGAGAAGACCTTGTTCTTGATGTTATTTCACTAACAGAGTTCTAGAGTAATCTCAACCTTCTGTAACTACTGTTGGTGTTTACGTAAGGACAATAGCTTTCAGAAACTACTGGTACACAAAGGAAAGAACCAGGCATCTTCAAAGCATAAATCAGGTGTTAGGTAGTTCCACTGCTTTCTGAAAGTGTCTCTTCACTGGACACAGGAGAGGTTTGGGTAGCCTTTGTCCTTTACAATTCATGTTAATACAATATCAATATAATAATTTTTTAAGAATTTCTCTAATTCATTCCAAGTGCACAGAATACAGTTGCATCCACAGTACCTCCTTAACCTGGGAAAGGTACTGGGAAAATAAAATCTGTTCTTCCTGGTAGTTTTATTTTGCATTAACAGTAGCCTTGGAACTTCATTCGTGGATGATTCTTCTGTTCCACAGAACAGACTCTACAGGGGCAGTCAGTACCTCAGCATAAATGTTTAAATGTGTGCAAAGGAAAACCTGCCTCATTGTGTTGTTATGGCTGTTTTTCAGCTGGGATGCTGATATTTTATGAATGTTACAACTTAGCCAGATGATCAACATATTCCCAATGACACCATTTGCCAGTAAAATAACTACTGCTGCCTACAGAAGTGTTAAAACCCTCAGACTGTAGCATTGTACATAAAATCTCAGCATTTTTGTTTGCTGGTTTTGTGATTGATGGTAATAAACTTCACTTTCGTGAATGAGAGACTTCTGTGTAAACACTTGCAGTGCATTATAAAAATGAACATGAAAATGTGCGTTCTTCACAGAGGCTTTTTCCGTTTTTTGATATGTGTCCTTATGCCAGCCTGTCTCTGGCATATTCAGAAATTCAGATACCATATGTCCTTATGATCATCTTCAAAACTTCCAAATCCAGGCTCTCTCTCTTCAACAAGCCTCTTTTATTGATAAGTGCTGCTGCTGTGGCTGCATCTGCTAAAAGCAACTGTGCACAGCTCCAGTGACTAATCTCATTTAGGTTAATGGTATCTGCAAGGTCACTTGGGAAGGATATGAAGACACTATTATCCACCTGGATGCTGCTCTATATGTAGAGATGAAGCAAGTACATAAACTGTTGGGGAGAAACCTGTCATGATTCTCACAGATTTATAGATTACTCTGATTCCTCTTTAAACTGGAGAAATTTTCCTTAGAACTGAGGATTTAAAAATAAGCAAAAGATATTTGTGCAATTAGATTGTTCTTAGAAATTCTAGGGTGCGGCATTTCGCTATTTCTGAAAGATGTGTTCAGCAGATGAGGATATTTGTTTGAGATGGAGTGAAAAGACTTATAAGACCTTCCTCCACACACTTCTGTCTTGTGTCGATGGAGAAAGGAAGATGAAAGGTGAAGCTTCTCTGTTGAGCTCTGTATCTCTCTTCCCCCTGCCCTTTTCTCTCTGTATCTCTCTCTTTCTCTCTGTCCTACAAAAAAAGTGGCACAGAGGCAGTGGGTCTGATTTATACATCTGGACACCACTAGAGAGGAATACCTGAATCTGCTGACAGCCTTGATGCAAAAGATTGCTCCTTTCTATTCCACCTGGAATAACAGAAAATCCAAAGTGCATCTCTTGAGTCCTTTCTGGAACTCCTCCTAGGGAAATAATACTTTGCTGCAGGCTGGGAGTGAATTCTCATATCCTTAAGGATTTCTAATTATTTAGTAGACAGGATTTGAGGATTTGGACTACTTTGATAAAAATGCTTTAAAATGAATAGAACAACTTCCACATTTTAACTGAAAAATGTTAACAAATTAATATATTGCTGAGTGACTATCATATTGCAAAATACAGATGGAAACAGCACAATCTCCATTGTTGTTAATTGCTATTGTTAATGCTTTTTAGTCAGTACATGAATTTCAGTGTAAATAGCACTTCCTTTCGCTGCTAGCTTCACAGAATATTTGCATACAGCCATAAATTCCTTACTCATTAAAAAAACTATTAAAAACAATGGAAGATAATATGATAATACATCAGAGGGTTTTGCTAACAGTAGAGGTGAGCACAAAGGAGCAATGGAAATATCCTACTGCCTGGTTATTTGTCTTGCTATACTCTGACTTTAATTTTTACTTTAAAAACTGCATTCTTTGGGAAAAGTCAAAAATTGAAAATGTAATTTATGTGCTAAACTTCATGGCTTCTTTAAACATTGAGTTTTGTGCTATCATAAATGGATGTCAGCTAAAGGTTTTATATGCTTTCCCCCACTTTCAAAATTTCATAGCTTTCAGGGGAAGTCCTCGGGGTGCTGGCGTAACACCAACAGTTCTTCAGCGGCATTCAGTAGACCTGGGATCTTTTCAGTTAGCAACATTTTCAAACTATCTTTTCCTTGCGTCTTCTTTCCATCCAAAATGGGTACATGCTTGCATGGAGTTAGTCAGAATGGCACCAAATGATGATAACATGCAAATTCCTTTTGGTCCTGTTTCTGATTTCTTATTAGCATTTCTGTAAATGGAAATGATGCAGTGTAGTAGGATCAAATCACCGAGTCATTATTAGAATTCAGCTAATGTGATCATTACTTAAATGTTCTTGTTAATTCTGACTGACCTAGTCTCTGCTTTCCAAGTCCTGTAGAATGTTTGCTCTTGTAGAATTAAACTCACAGAACAGTATGCTTTTGGTGGTATAGAAACAGCTCAAGCACAAGGGATAACTCGGTTTATTGTATTAGCTGTGATTCTCATCGAAACAGACTTCCCAACTTGTGTTGTCTTTATCCCATTTGAATATGAGGTATCTGAGCTGCAGAAGAGACAGAATTAGATAAACTGATCCCTGAATGATTCAAAGTCACAATTCAAGTGTGGATAGCCTCAGCATTTAAAGTTTTTAAGGAAACTAACTGAATACGTAAATTTTGGTAGGCAGAAAGATGGATGAGGAGACATACTGTCAGACTAATATGTGAGAGAACTTATAAAGATTGTATCTAAACACATTGAAACTGTTTGGCTATACTTCCCTCTTGGATCTCTCATTTCTGCTGGGAATGGGGGAAGCTGTACTTCAGCCAGAAGCCGTTTGGTGCAATTACATTTATTCAGGGTTTTCCATCTCACTTTGGTGATTATTTGGAGTGCTTGTATTCTCAGTATAGGCCTGGGTGCTCTGACTTACAAATTTCTATTTCTTTCAGAGTATGTGTGCGTCCAAAGCAAAGACACCTTTGCCCTAAGTCATTATGGTTCCTTCATAGCTTGACAGAGCCCAAAATAACAGATCCTATTCCCAATAAAATACAAAACAATACTGCCTCTGAGTTCTGTGGCCACACACTTTTGTCAGAAAGAAAGGGAAAAAAGAACTGTTGTGACCAGAAAGGCCATTGTCAAAACTTTACATTCTAAATCAAAAATACAAATCTGGAAAATGCATGGAAATAAATTAGAAGGTCTAAATGCTTGAGATTCAAATTTAGGACAAATGTCTCCAGTTTTATGCCCTGTTCTTCAGCTAGAAGTGCAGACAGCTTTTAATAGCTAATATATTCCTTTCTTATAATTATTCTTCCATATTATGGAACTAAAGAATATGCTTTTGAAGGAAAACTAAACAAAGAGGAGTTGAATCTTTGCACTGAGAAATGGCCAGCTTAGTATGCGAGCAGCGGCACGATCGCACATTCATTTGAATGCTCGCCATCTGGAACGGATGCATTAGTTGTGGCTTCAGTAATGACGTGGTGGAGGAGAAGGCCTTCCTCACCTCAAGATTTCAGTATTACTTAATGGGGCTTCTCGTGTGAGTAAAGTAATTGTATATTCAGCCCAGTGTTTTATTCAGCTGTCATCTTCACTTTATAGCATACCCTAGCCATCTCGCTGTACAGTCTTGCTTCGATACGTGCAGCACTGTGGCATGTATTGTATGAAAGATGCTATTCCGAATAAAGTCATAGTGTATACTTGACTTTGTTCTGTATTGATATTGAACGCATTTCTAGAATGGTAATCTTCTATGTACAGTACGTGTCTGAGGAGATTATATCTTATTTTGCTCTCCGGGATATCTGTGGAATTGTTTATTATTCATGTTATATTTTAAACTGATGCTGGTCTATGCAGATTTTAAATGTGTTTGTCATATACCATTAGTCACTGTGTGAAGCCTCTCAGTAATAGTTAGTTCTTGAATTTTCTGCAGCTAAGGAGAATTTAACACTGATTGATGGTAGATCACTTAGCTGGTTGGCAGACTTTCCAATTTACGGCAAGAAAATTGCTCTTTTCTTTATTCTCATTCCTTTTTCTGCAGGGGGACAGTAAGATATATGTGCCAGGGTGAACATAACAGCAAGAATCTGATTGGCAATACTGCAGGTCTTTTTTACAATTATGATTTTATCATTTTCAAAAACTGTATTGAATGTCAAGTATTTCAGATGCAATTTTTAAAAACCTCTCTATTTATCAAATGTCGATGATATATCCGTATCATATTTCACATGCAAAAATGACCTAACATATTTGTGCATGAGGAAATGAGTAAGCTGTCAGCGCTTCATCCTTATCTTCTAATAGTCCCAAATTCTTAGTCCTCTAAAGGCTGATTATCTGCACAGTGAAGATTAGCAGGAGCGACAAAGATATTGATTTGCTGTGTGCCGTCTGCAAATATTTCTCATTAACCACTGATTCAGTCAAAAAATAATAATAGTGTATTAGTCATTCTTCAGTGAAAGAAAGATACGGGATAAATCCCTTCCCTCTAACACTCAGTAGAAAGATTTTCAAAAGCTATATTTCACGATTTCCCACAGAATGCATATGAAGAACAGCAATGTGTAATTTTTAGTATCCACTTTTTTTAAAGGAAAAAACAAGATAAAAAGATGTCGTGCTTAAAAACATAAAAGTCTACTGAAAGGCCAACCATAAATTCTAGTAAATTTAGCAATAGATTTTGTATTAAAAAAAGACTTCTTTGTGAGAAGGTGCATTTCTTATTTTCGACTGCCTGCAAAGACTGAAAGAACAATCCAATCTTTGCCACTTCATAAGGTTTACAAGTATGAGAGGTTCAAAATGCTCTACGGAAGTGCTGACTTTGCACTCTGTTCTGGAACACAGAGGTACTTTCTAAAAACAATACACATAAGGGGAAAAATAATTGCTAAATTATTGTTTCAAGAAGAAATGTAACATATTGCTGTCGCATTGCGGTTTTAGAGCCATGGAGCACAGCAGAACTGACACCTCCAAACGGAGACGGTAAACACGGTAATGAAAACAAATGTGTTGAAGTGTGCACTGGGGCCCAATTACGCACTTGCTCACGGACTTCAGTGGGAGCTCTGCATGTTGTGCGGCTGCTGAATGGTTCCCACAAGGAATGAGCAACAAAGAAAGCTGTTATAGCTACTGTCCCAACAAACCCAGTGTTTGGGGAGTTCATTTTCAGCAGCTCCTCCCACATCCTGCACTAATGGCAGACCAGTGCTGCTACAGCTTGAAATTTATGCAAGATCAACCGTGTAATGAAAATTATCCCATTTTATAATTATTATCTTTTATTACTACAGGCACTGTGTGGAGTTCATAGAATTGCAAATCTAACAGAAGAAATTCTTGGCATCCTCTTTTAAAAATTCAGTCTGTTTGTAATGGTGAGATGAAGAAAACGGGAACCAGGATGGTGGAGAGCAGCATTAAAGAAATAGAAAGGTAGTATCTTGACTGAATTTTTCTATTCTGTCTCAGCCTGGTTTTGCCCATTTCTTAGATTTGTGCCTGTCACCCTACTGTCTTTTCTGTAACTGCTTTTGGAAAAATATTAATTAGACAAATACCTGTTCAATCAAAACCACATACTTAGTATTGAGTTTTCTTAAGTACTGTTGTGTCTTTTGGCATCATATTACTGTGGTCTCTAAAGCACGTCAGATCGCCCGCATTTTCTACCAAGACTTAAGACCTGTCAGCCTGCATGGATCAGGTTCGTAGTAAGAACGGATCTGGCCCTGCCAGGTGCACTGGATCTAATCGCACTGGTGACAGGCAGTGGTTAAAAATCACAGCTTCTCAGATCTCTGAAACTGAGTCTAGGATGGTAAAGGCAAAAATAAGTCCCAGCTAAAGCTGGCCAGTCTTTCAAAGAAAAGCTTACTGAGCCCAGGAAAGGTAGGGATCTCAGTGTGCCTTATCAAACAGAAACTGAGCCCTTAAATCCTCATCTGGAGGTAGGAAGCTGGAATATAGCTATCCAAACATATAACAAGATTTCTGTATGTACTAGGTGGTCAGCAGATGTCAGCAACTGGTCTGCTTTGTCCAAACCACATATTCCTTCCTCCAGGACCATACACTTTCCCACATCTCAGGTGGCAGAATCTATACTGGCATCAGGGAGAGTTTATGTCGTACATCAGAAAAAAATGGAAATCATGTCAATTAGAAGAGGTCAGATATCTATGGACCAGTGGCCTTCCCAGAAATCCCACCAAATTCCAAATCCTCAACACTTCCTTATAAAAATATCTTGTCTAGTAACATTAGCAATGCTGTGTTTTGCTTTACAAGGTAATCTAAAAAGATGTGACTGATCCAACCAGATGTGACAGCTCAAGAGTTGGTATGACAGGCTGAGAAATGGTAACGTAGGAAAGTAAAAGCAAGTTACAACCTTTAAAAATATTTGTGGTATTTGGTGTTTGCACTGTTACGAAAAGGGCCAGTTATGTTCGTATTCATGTTTTCTAAGAATCTCTAGTTCCACATTGGGTAAGTTTCCAGTTCATTTTGTGGAGAAGCATACTCAGTGTCCAAATGGAAACACAGACAGAGAGACAGATGTAGATATAGACAGACGGAGGCAGGCAAACAGATCTTCGGTTTGCAATATCCGATGCAGTTCCAGGGATGCTGACTCTAACACAAGCTTGAAAGGGCAGTCCTCAGTTCTCAGTGCCCACTGATTTAGGGTTTCAAATATTTCTGTGTATTTTTATAACCATGATGGTCTAAAAATGGAAGAAAAACAAGGATTTCGGGAAGGGATGACATTTTTTTGTTACAGTATTTTTATTGGAAAATTAAACACTAGTTCTATTAGGCAGTAGAATAGGCTGTTGTCCTGCACATACAGTGATGTACAATTATCAAAACAAAAGTCTAAACCAGCTCAGTGTCCTCAGTTTTTCTTCTGTTTACTGCTTTCATCATGGCTTTTCCTGGATTTGTAAACCACTACACGATACTGTAAAGGGAATGATTGCTTTTGGTACTGAGCAGCAAATCACCACGTTAAGACGAGATGTATTCTGACGTATCAGAAGCCTTGCAAGGCAGGATGTGGGATAGATGGAGGGCAAGCCCAGGCAGCCGTGAGGATTCTAGGCCAGGAAGAAACTGTTCAAATGCTGGAGTTTAACTCCTCTGAATAAGTGAGCTGGTAATCTTTCGCATATGGGCACATTTATGTCTCTCTCTCTAGATTTGTGTTACATGCATGTGCAAAATGGAAGCTTCATCATGGCCATGAAATGAAATCACACAGCCTCAGGTGGCTGACTTACTGAGTTTCCATTAGTCTTAAACTTGGTAGTCTGGACTTGTCCTGTTTCTTCTGTGATTCATTCACAGATTTTGTCCTAATCCTGAAAGCAGTCTGTGAAGAAGGAGGTATCTGCCTTAGGGAATACTTACCTAACTCTCAGGATAACTAAGTTAAGGAAGTCTGTAATGGAAATAGTGAGAGTGAAGCTGTCTTAGCAGCACGTTATGGAATGAGCTGTCAGAGCAACTTGTATTTGTCTGCTGCAGTGATTGTAGATCCTACTACAAATAAGTTAGGCATCTATTCACAGAAGGAAACTGCCACCAGTGCACAGACAAGGAAAAACAAAGAAGACGTAAGGAGGTTGTATTCGTAGTGGTTTAAGGTAGAATTTTCTACATGTTTTTCTTTGGTACCAATCCGATATATTGATTCAAGGCTCAGACAGATAAAGTATCAAAATCTGGATACTTATCCAAACAATAGCCTAAACTCTTTGATGCCAGTGCTGCTCTTATATTTGAGAGCCTCAAAATCAAAACACCCAGGCTGTTTTCTCTGTGAAAGCACTTCAAAAAAATGAACTCATTTATCTTATTTTTTTCTACAAAATTAGAGAAAATATTTTACTTTTAATGACTTTCCTGTCAAACTCTATTAGCCATAATGAGTACCTCTGGTTTTCACATCTGCAGACATGAAACTTCAGTACTTGTTGAGCTTCTGATGGGTCTCTGAAGCAAAAGTGGCACTCCATGGAGGAATTACACTATATTAGAATAAACATAATGAAATAATTCTTCAAAAGTGTATTAACTTGCACAAGGCTGAGTTTGCAATATCCTAAAATGAGAAGAAAGTTCTATTCAAATATGAGTAAGTGCGAGATTATTTGCAAGAGAGAGAGAAGTCGAGCTACAAGCAGTGGTGCTTTAACACGAGTCCACACCATTAAGCTCTGGCACAGCTGTTTCATAATCAATAAAAAAGTGAAACAAGAAAAACACCCATTAAAGTCTCGTGTGATACAACCTACGATGAAAAAAGGCATTTGTTTGTAAACTACTATCCCGTTAACAATGGAGGCCAATTGAGAAAACCTCCAGATCTGACAGGATGATTTGAAACTGAGTGTGGAATTGTTTATTAAGACTTTGAGTGACAGTCTAATATATTAAATCAGTTCAGAAGATAGTAAAATGCATTAGCATTAGCAATTTAATACCTCCAACAAATTTAACTGTCACTTATGAGCATATCTGTCCTTGTTAAAGGCAAAAAAACCTGAAGTGCCATCTTTGTCTTGATGGACAATGTAGCCAGAAGAGGCAAAAGCCTTTCTCTGTACATCGGTGATGAGAGAACTGTGTTACATTTATCATAATTAACTTTCACAGTTGGCAGCATTTTTTGGCAAATGTGTTATTTGCTCAAGCTCGTGAAAGAAGTTTTAAGAACTAATCATTGGAGCCAAGCCTTAGATTGCAATCGTTTCAGGGCTGGATTTTAATCAATTTAAAAATGTAATTACATGCCAAATGTGTACACAGCTACTTTGATTACACACAGAAATTGGGCAGTTTCATAGTCAACTAACTGATTGTAGGCACTTGGGTGCAAAATCGCTCATGTGAACCAGCAGTTGTTCATAACCGTGTGCTACAGCCATGTGTGGAACAGTGTAGCAAACACCTTTAAAATCAGGATCTTTAAAGGAAATATTTCCAATTTTCAGTTTTATTCAAGTGGATACATTTTCTATGCTTCATTTTTATAAAATTTTATTTCAATTGTCACTACGAATAGAGCAAATAATAACTTCTTAGACACTAAGCAGAAAAAAAGGTTGAAAAGGTCACTCCAATATACCGCGTGCTTACTTTGCCGCGTGGTAATGAAAAGGATCCCCAGTAAAATGCCCATCAGACTGCGATACGAGAGTTGTGGTGCAAAGAATAGAGTAGAGCTGTTTTGATTTTGGAAGAAAGAGAGGTGAAAAAGGCCGGACAATTGACACGAATCACGGTCTGAAGAAAAGGCGGTGTTCAGCTTCCTGTCATTAGGGTGCCTGTGCTGTTCTGCACGTAACGTTGCACATAACCAGAGCTAGAAGAAACAGGCATGATAGTAAGCAGTTTACTCGGGATTGTACCTACTGTGGTTTTTCTACCACTATATTCAACCTACACTCGCTCATGGAAAAATTATATCTTGGGCCATTTTGTAGACAAAGCATAGAGAAATAGGGAGTGGCAAACTGCAGGGTGAGAGCAGACACTTGGGACAAGAAGCAGTTCTTACTCTTCCTGTGTAGTAAGGAATAATATGAAGCAGTGCTTGCCTCTTGCTGCTTGGTGCATGCCCCATTCCAAGTTTTGCAGGTAGAGAGTTACCCTGTCAGACTCGGAGATATCCCTAAAAACAGCTTTTACAACTAGAAATGTTGATTAAATGTTTGTGTTTTCTTTTTTCTTTCCAGTAGCTAATTGATCTATAAAAGTAGCAGTTCTTTTCAGTAGCAGTTAATCTATAAAAGACGTGTGATAAACTGGGAATAGGATATGCTACCTGTAACCTCCTTTTTACCATCAGCTGTACAAGTCAGGTCTCCCCTTTCAACTATAATTACAGATTGTTCTTCTCTGAACTGGTGATTTTTTTCCCTAAAGAAGATACAAAAACCAGTTTTACCCCTTATTGTAAAGCTATCAAGCGTTTAAAAAGATGTGTACTTCCTACATGATTTTTTTTATCAAAACTGTACCATTAAGAGGCAGCTTAGAGAAATGATGACTTTATATAACTTGATCTTAAAGCTGAGCAAAATCTTCTGCAAATTGTAGATTTACAGACCTGAATAATTCATTTAATCTGTGAAACCTGATTGAAACCATGTTTAGAAAGAGCTGCCTTGGGCCTCCAAGGCCAAAGGGAAAGTATTACATTTGAATCAGTTTGATTTTGTACTTCCTTGAAACATAAAGTGTCAGCGTGAGTGCAGAGATAATAGCAAACCCCCACAGGGGGCTTGTCGGGATAAAGCCGGGAAGATTGTGAGGTGCTTTGATAGCGCACTAATAGGGGTCAAAGAAGCGCCCAGGTGGGCAGGTACACCCAGAGCAGAATACCCTTTTAATATTATTTCAACTATGTCGCATTTATGGACAGGTGGTGAAATTCCCAGTGGTTGTTTGACTAGTTGTGTTCCAGTCATACAAACAGGAAGTCCGCTTGGTCCCCAGTGTCACGCTGTCCGGTCCAAGGTGCCTGCAGACCCAAGCACTGTGCCTCTAACAACCCTTTGCTATCTACAGTGAATTAAAAACCAAAACAAAATAATCTCCTTCCTCCAAAATCCAAACAAAATTTAGTGTCAGGGTCTTTTCCAAGAGAATATTTAGGTACAGAATATAGAAAAGTAATGGTGAACTGTGTTCTTTCCCTCCAGCTCCTTTTCCCCTGCTGCAGTGTTAATTCCTGACCAGGTCATGTACAAATAGTGGAGCTTCTCTACACTGCTCCAGTCTATAAGATTCAATCATTCTCTAATTAACAAGTTGGTGGTTGGTAACAGAAAAATATTGAAGTTTATAGAAGTGCTGAGCCTATTCCTCTTCCAGCACATCACATTCAATTTGCCCATTCCGGAAGGCAGAAGAAATTGCATGTGCAATGTAATTCGGTCAAGCTGGGGAAAGTGAATATTTAAGTTGTGCTCAACTGCTGGTTTTTTCAAGACAAGGTAAAATATCAAAAAGCGGCACAAGAATACATTGTTAGTGTTGAACAAGTAAGTATTAAAAAGAAAGTGGGGGAAAACGGTACTTACCAGTAAAAAGTGAAGTATGCTGAATGTGCAAGGCAACATATATTTTCCAGGCTTGCTGATCAGTATAAATCTAACATTAATCTAAGGAAAACGTGTGCCTTGACAGCTTTCCCTGGTGAGAGGTCATGATGATTTTTCCTTTTTACTAAAGAAGGCAACCACAGCAAATGTGGTTCCAAATGATCTCGTCTTGAATGGGTTTGTTTTCTTTCTGAGTAGGTTTGTTCTCCTTCGTATGTATCAGGTGCCTCAAAGAAGAGGAATTGGTATTGAAATAATGTGTAGATTCCTCGTTACCCACAGAGTGCATTCCGTCATGTTAAAGGAGTGCTGAAAGCTTCTGCACCCTGGACATTCAAGAGCAGTCAGTGAGGTCCAGGAGATACTCAGAAAGGAGGAAAAGAAAGCTTGAGAGTACCAGTGGTGCACAATAGATGGAGGCACTGAAAAATGGTTTCGTGGCTCTTCCAGCAGTGCATGAAACCACAGACTCGTAGAATGAATCACAGAATGGTTGGGTTGGAAGGGACCTCAAAGCCCCCCCATCCCACCCCTGCCACGGGCAGGGACACCTTCCACCAGACCAGGTTGCTCCAAGCCTCATCCAGCCTGGCCTTGGATACTTCTAGGGATGGGGGAACCCTCAGAAAGAATGTAAATTTGGCTATTTTAAACAAAAGCAGTATTTATAACCATCAAATATCAGCAAAGCAAAGCTACAAAGTGCATTTAAAATACAGAATTTGGGTTCACATGATGGAATTCACCACCTTGCAGTGTTTGTTATTTCCCTCCTCTGGGCCCAGTACTAGATTCTCGAGGGGGGGGAAGGAACATTCTTCAGTGATACCCTAAAGACAGGAGGTACAGTCATTTATTTTGTATTGCTGTGTGGTTTCACATTAAGCAGTGGAACAGACACCAGCACATAGGATGTGCACCTAGGGAATATTTTAGCAACCTGAATAAATGAAACAAACCCAACAGTGCCATCACTTCCCCCCCATGGGGCAGCATCCCAATGCCTGGCATTCAAGAGGGAGTATTTTCCATCCGTTTCATAGGGGCAGATCCCTCTGCTAGCCAGATGTTTCTGTGGACGATGCTGTTTAGACAAACAAAGGTTTTGCTGTTGTTGGAGTAATTTTGATACAAGAACTTCCAGCTCAGAAACCCTCTCCACCCTACTGCACACTGCAGCAGCCTTCTGCAAGCAGCAGGTCCCTGCGCAGAACCCTGCTCGTTAACGAAGGCCCCTCACAACCGCGGCCGGGTTCCTTAGCGGCTCTTCCAACACCTCCCTTCTGAATTGCAACATCTGCTGAAGGAACCTGTGAATTTTTCTGAGGCTGTTTATTCCTCCCCATGTGCAAAGTCCATAGTGTAACAGCTTTGTTCCCCAAATCAGCAGGATTTTGAACCAGTATTATTGTTCTAAAAGCATGTGTTCTTCCTGCCATGGGTGGCTACACAGAATGGTTCCAGTTAGATTCTGGTGGCAGTAAATAGCCCTATTTCAGCCATACTGACATATTTCTCTCTATGTCTACATATATATGTATCTTTTTGTTTGTTTGTTTCCTAGAAGATAACTTCCAGGCAACCACAGACATTAAAATACAGTAACACAAACAGATATTACGGATTTAATTCAGTGGCTTGAAATATATCAGCCAGTGTTAATTCCCACATCCCTTTCCAGTCCATTAAATACTCTACTTTTTAATTGAAGTTATAATATTTATTTGCTCATTCTCACCTGTTTTGGTATGCTACATTTCTTCAGTAATTTCTCTAGTGATTTGTGCTTGGATTAGTTTATTCCTTCCATTATCTCTGATATAATTGTCCCCTATCATATAGAAAAGGATGTGTGCCAATTTCAACTTGATGTTACATAATTTAGATCCAACTTTGTTTTGAAAGTTTCAAGAGCAATGAGATCCTCATCGTTTTATAGAAAATAGTAATAACCATACTGTCTTGTCAAAGAAGCTGCTATCAATAATCATGAGACCGCAGTATTCAAAGATCAAACTTACATTTCAGCAGGTTAGAACTTACCTCTTCTGTCAAAAAGGAATTTATTCTGTTTCAGTTTAATATATATGACCAGCATATTAGAGCAGTCTTTCAATATGTTGTAAAATATATCACTGAATGGCTGAAATATTTGTTAGTGGAAGAGTGCATATGGTCATAACATGATTGGGGATTGACCGTAAATCTCTGTGTAATAACAGTCACTGGAGGGGGGCTGGGTTTAGGTATTTTCATTTCACTGATCCTAACTTTTGCTTGAATCATGTGAGACGACTTGAGCTCATCAGCTTTGAGTTGATGCCTTAAATTCATTGTTTGTAGCAACAATCACTCAGCTAGGCAGGACATCAGTGAACTGATGGAGAGCCCAGGAAAGGCTGCAGATTGTCAGGTTTTTATTAAGCCAGAGGTGTACAGAAGCCACTTTATGCTCCACCGCTAAAAAGCCATGTGTGAATTACCCAGGACAGGGCTCACCTCTGGTGATGGAGAGGTGAAGTTCAGGCTGGCGTGTTGTCTCGAGCCAGCAATGCCATGTGAGGAATGTCAGTGAGAGGAGACTGACTGCAGTCTGAGCTCACCTGGCTGCGGCTTTAACCCCTTGGTGCTGCTGGAGCTGGGAAGTGGTGGAGAGCACCCTGGGTCAGCTTCCAGCCGCCAGTGGGAAGTGCTGGAGAGCATGCTGGGTAGGCTTCCAACAGCCAGGCCACCACATAGGCGTGTCCTGACCAGAACCATGTGTATTAGGCACTGCTGCCTCCTTTGGAAAAGTAAGTTCCAAAGTTTTCTCTGACAGAGAATGACCTGCCCACTGACACTTCATCTTGTAGAAGTGGGATGGCAGCTCAGGTATTTCATGGTAGTTACCACGGCTGAGGTCAGCACAAGGAAAGCAATACCTCTGGCAGAAAAAATCACACAGGGCCTGAAAGATCAAATCCCAACCCATCAGGATTCTGCTTTCAAATCTTCATGTTACCAGTATTTCTTGGGTTTTTGTAGAAAATACTTACTTAGTGCTTAAAGTTTCATGTCAGACAACCAAAGCCAAGAAAACAAAGAAAAAGCATCCACACTGTGGGTAACTGTACTCAGAAATATGTGTAAAGATGTGGTGCGTTCTCTTTCACTAAGTCTTCGGATTCAGACTGGATGCTTCTGAAAACTCTGTTCAGCCAGAACTGTTGAGACAGGAGGTCAGACTGATCTCCTAGGGGTTCCTTCAGTCTTAACAATGAGGAATCTGCTAAGGTACTTGTAGAATTGGTATAAAGCATTGTCCTTTGGTAACACATCCCTTTGAAGGGAGGTCTGTATAAGTACGTATGTAATGACTAACCTGGAAGGCAGGGAGAAGCGGTCTTGATAAATTAGGGAGACCACAGGAAAAGGCAGGAGTGTCACATTAACATTGAGTGAATATGTCAGTGGAGGTTATGGACCAGAAGTTCAGAGAAGACCAGAATTTAGCTGCTTAGACTGCTCTCACAATATTCCCCAAAGTGCTGAGTATTTGAAAGCACAATGCTGCTGCTTCTCAGTGAACAGCATAACAAGAACAGGAAGACCTTTGAAACAGGGAGAGGAAAGAAAGGATTTTTGCTGGGTCCAGTAGCATAGCTACATATTCAGTTTAAAATTAACTTAGTCTTCGTTAATGTGCGCTACTTTGTAAGAATACGATGGTATTTGATTAATGGAATGCTTTTTTCTTAGCACAGAGACAACTGTAGGTGTTTGTTCTTGTTCCGCAAGCCAGTGCTTTCATGAGATAGATTGTGTGGCACTGTAAAGTGATTTATGTGTGTAAGCAAAGTCAGAAGAAAGTCATAGATTTTAGTATTCCCTAGTACTTTCTTTTAACTTGAGCAGTACTTTCTGTCCTGTTTCTTTGATGTACTGGATGCTCGATATCGCCAGCAATATAAATCCTTGCTTCAATCTTATTTACATAGACAGAAGTTATGTAGTGACAAGGTCCCTTCAAGGCTTGAATGGTTTGTTAATAACATGTACTAAATAGCATCTGGTATCAATCTTGTCCTACAGACATGCCTGTAGTGATTTAAAGCTTTCATTCTTTGAATTCAAAATCTAATTTTTAATGCACTTTCTGTCAGCTGTCTTCACAGCTTTTAAATGAGATTCTGTCATCTTGACATATTCACAGATACACTGAAATTTAACTAGAAAAAATGAAATAAAAACTTCTCATGTCTAAATAAAAGGCCTGTTCATGCCCATATATATTTTTGATTGTTACTGGCTTTCAGTTATTCACTAATATAGCGATCAATAACATTTTATTTACTGAATGGTAAAACAAAAAGTGACTGCTTGTGTCAGCTGGACAGGACTGCTTATTTGTTTTCCTAGATGTTATTATTACTTAAATAACAAAATAGTCATGGACCTTCATTTTTAGATTAACTTAATTGTAAAGCCCTCAATTAACGATTTTACTTGCAAAGCCACACAACAAATTGCTCTGGGAGTGCTACTGTCCTTTGTTTTTTTCACTCATCTGCAAAATCTAGATGTTTAAAAGCAGAAGCAGGGTAACAATAGAATATCTGTCATTGTAGGATGCCTATGGGAAATTGTGTTTCAAACGAATGCCTCTCTGCTCACCGATACCTCTATCTGAGCAGCCATTTTAAAATGTAATATTCAGTGAAGACCTCAAGCTCACGTCAGCTGGGGAAACTCCTGAGCTGGAGCATATTGGCGTTACTCTTTGGACCTGTGCAGCACAGATGGGTGTTGGGAAGAATGCCTGTAGGCATAAAAATAAACCACGATGGAGACATCTTTGGCAGTGGTGGTGATGAATACTTGTAGCTTTCCCATCACTGAGCTGTGCACCTATCTATTAGACTGAACTGCAACTTTGACTACAATAGAGGCCAGTTTGAAGGAAAAACAAACACAACATTTACTTAGGGCCCAGCCTTTTGGGAATGTTGGGAAAAAAGGGTTCCCAGGTGAACTAAAGTAATTAGCAGTTGTGCAGCCCAGTGTGGGAGATGCCTACTTCTTGGTGCCCTTGTCCACCCCAGGTACAGCCTGACAGGACACAAATTAGGAGAGCCAGTGAAGTGATTCTCATCCTCCTTTAGTTGCCTTCTGTGTCTTTGTCCAGCAGAGATTGATAGCTCCAGAAATGACAACATTTGACAACTGAGCTCTCTGTGCTGCCACTGGGAGAAAGTCGGGGAGGTTCCTGCTGGTGCTTCGGTTGGTAGCATAAGCAGGGCTGGCCAAACGAGTCACAACCTAGCCATCCCAGCTGTCACAAGCAATGAAGGTCCTCTGACAAAGGGCTTCAACCCAGTGGCAGTGGTGGTGCCAAGAAGGCTTTTCCCTGGAGTTAACCAAGAAGTGGACACATTAAATCCCATTGCTGAATGTGACTGATGTGAATAGAGAGCTGCCTAGAGCCTTGGAATTGGTGATGATGTTTAAGTCATTTGTCGCCTTAATATGTCATCCTTTGTTGAAGGGCATCAAAATGCTCTGCAAACTTTTATTAGGCCTCAGAATATGATAAGGAACGTTATTTTCCTGTTTTTCAGGTGGCTGTAAGTGGTTGCTCCCCAGTCACGAGTGGATCAGTGACAGACTCAGGCATCGAATGTGTAAGTCCCGAATCTCATCTATCTCTGATTACTGAAATGTGCGTTTCCACAGTGTTGGAAAAAAATGGCCAAATAAATAAACTGTTGTTCCTACAAATTACTGCTGGTCTTAATTTTACCTCACTTCACATTACTTATCGTAACTTTTTGCTTGTTTTGTAGAACATGAAATCCTAGGCAAATAGTTGGATACAAGGCTTGAACTGCTAAATGCATATGAATAAAACTGTCAGAGAATTTAGGAGTAAGATACAGTTAAGGCCATTGAGAACTAGCCATGAAGAACTGTATCTTCATTTTTAAATGAATTGTTACGTGAAAAGCCAGAGGGGCCATGTGCCTATTGTAACTGATATGAGGGACAGCCTGTGTCAAGGGATCTTGTGTGCTTCTTTCCCAGGATTACCTCTGCATGCTGTAGTCATCCATGCTGCCTGCCCTTTTTAACTCCACATGTAGTCACTTCTGGATGTCATACCAAATCTGTTATATGTTTTATTCTGAGGTGACAGATATACCTCTTGGGAATAAATTACATTACCTGTGAACACTTCCATTGAGAGTAAAACTTTAGTTAGAGTTCCGGTAGGGGTGGTTAAGCACAGGAACAGGCTACGGTGGTAAAACCTGCATTACTGCAGACTTTTGGAACACAGTAGGCAAGTTAGGCATGGCTTCGGTCTAGCTTCACCTTGGTAGGGGGCTAGGACATCCCCTCTTATATTCTAGTGCTCTGAAAGGAGTATGACAAATCGTTCTTCACTTATTGAAGTCCCATGCAGATTTCCCTGTAGATTCGCCCAGCTCTTATTCTTCAAGAATGCTCTATTTTCTTGAACTCCATTGTACAGTTCTTCTGGGTATCTTTGCCCTGATATGATTCCATTTATATATAAATTTAACTGCACAAGGTTTTTCATCTCCTACACTGGCCTGTCTTTTTTCTTTCATCTCACAATAAAGCTTCTGCAGTAACAATGTCTTTTATTCTGTTGTGAATTTAAATTCTTTCCATTCCAGCTTTGATTCCACATACAAATGCCTTCTTCTTTTAACCAGGACTGGTCTGTGAAGAAGGCAGGTATGAAGAGCCTATGTCTTCTTATTAAAACATTGAAGTGTAAGTAGAAAATAAGCTTTGTTCTTGAGAAAGCCATATAAAAGTTATAATTTAGAGATTAGCTGCTCAGTAAGGAAAGAGATGCTGAATGTTTCTCATCTCTCACCAGCTCAATATCAATTGTTATCTCTTCAATATCAATTGTTATCTCTTCCCGCACTTTCCATTTTATGGGTAATTATTATTCATCATAGTTATGAAGTGTGAATTATGAATTATGCATGAATTAATGAATAGTTTAAAATTGGAAATTTAACATCCAAAATGCATTCTGTATTGCTTATTTGTAACTAGTCCTCTGAATTCTGTACTATTGTTTGTCTCCAGATTGCTGCTCTGGGCTTTGTCATTTGTGTGGTTCGACACAAGTAGTCCCAAGAAAAGATCCTGAAGGCTTCTTCAGGAATGCTGCACGGCTTAGTTGAAGAGGGTCAGATTCCTTCTGGATACACTTTTAAAATAATTATGAAAAAGAGTTCATGAACCTTGACTCAACAAAAAACGGGAATAATTTACCACTTGATACTCTTTTTCATGCTTCTTTCAATTCAGGATATGCTCGTGCAAAAGTCAAAGCAGTCAGCTTTTTACTGTATTTGATCTGCTGGGAAAAATAGAGGATTCTGATTTGATGGAATACTCAGATTTTATTCAAGAACAGCTGAAATATTTAAGTCCTGCAGTCTATATTTATCATTCCCTCACTATTCACATTAGAGCCATTTCCCTGGTTTGTTTTGCTTAGACAGAATTTAGTGATGAAGATTAATCTATCCAAGTACTTAAATGTGTTTCAGGTAATGCTCACGACAAGCCAAGCATCATTAAGATCTCCAGAGTCTTATCATTAACTACTCTTCTCATGGTGCTCAGCTTACCATTATGAACTGGCAAAATTCAGTTAGGCTTAATAAAACAAATACATTTGTCCAATTTTGGATCGATAGCTCTTGTTTTGTTCTTTAGCCCAATGGGCAGTAATACTTAATCATCTTTAGTCAGGAAATGGTACTAAGACTCTAATTTGTTGTTAAGCAAAAGAACATTCATTACTGGATGTAAAATCCGTTAGATTTTCCTTCAACAGTATATTCTTATGGGAAGGCATGTAGCAAGAAACATTATTTCAGCAGTTTTACCATTGTACATCCTTAATTTTAATTGCCACAATACACCATTTACAGAACTTAAATTTATCATGCTTACAGCTGAGGAACTGTGTTTCTAACTTGTAGACATTTACATTTATAAACTTCACTTTCCAGCTGTCTCTTGTGCAATAAGTCAATTTTTTAACTTGGACCAGCTTTGGTTAATTTTCACTCACTTTTCTGTAAGACAGCACAAACTTTTTACAGAGGATTTTAGTAGTGGCAATTATCACCATTTTTGATTACTATGAACTTGTATTAGCCTTTTTTCAGTATAAAAATGAAATGAAAGCCCTAAGGGATGCACATCTAATATTCAAGATTTTATCACTTTAAAGACTTACTGCAAATTGTGTAAAAGCAAACTCTGCACCTTCTCAAGGCACAGAGTTTTAATCATTTTTATATTTCTTTTATGAAGAGATTTTCTTTGCATCTAAAATAACCTAAAAGTGTCTCCAGGATCAAAATGACTTACTTTTTTGCTTCCCTTTCATAACTATTTTTAATATTGTGTTCTTTTTTTTAATGCTCCATGAACCGCAGTTTTACAGGAACCCAGGCTCTGAAGGTCCTTGAGCAGTAACTGTGTCTGTGGCACAGGCAGACCTCGTCAAACATCCTGTTCTGCCTCCCATTTGAAGGTCTGCACCAGGGACTGCTCTGACACAGGTGCCACAAAAGCCTTTCCCTTCTTTAGGAAAGAAGTCATCATCCCGTCCCCCCTGAATTCCATCTGGCATTACCTTGGGTTGTTATTTGTTAGGAGATTTGCCAGAAACAGAGAGGAATTGAAGCTACAGCTTTGTCACTCCTGACCAAGGCACTCAGCCGGTCGATTGTTTGATTCTTGGCTCTTCCTTCATCTTTGAATATCAGTTAAAACTTGAGTCCTAATTTTGCATATTATGAGAATCTAACAAGAAAACAGCTACAGTTGTAACACAGGTCAACTCACTGGCACGGTCTGTGACACACTTCATTGTTACTTACACAGTATTCTTACACAGAGAAAAAAATTCTGTATTAGTGTATGGCAAGAAGTAATTCTAGGTATAAATGGTCTTTTTAAAGATGTAGCATCATCTTCCTTTCATTGCCTGCCATGCTAACAGGAGAACAGCAGATGCTCAGGCAAGATTCAATTCACCTTAATTCGTTCAAGCTTAATTAGCAGCTGGGATGCATCTGGCAAATAAACATGAAAATAGTGACAGCCTGAGTTGAAGGGATAAAGTAAAAGGCTTTTGTTCATTTACCACATGTTCTTGGTTGTGAGTATTATGTGCTCAAGGCAAAATCATTTTTAGACTCCTTTGTTTTTGTAAAGGATAAAAACCCTCATGCCTATACCTTCATTCCCTGATTGTTGTGCAGGTGAGTCATGCAAAAATGAGAGCTGGCTGCTAGGAGATGTTCCTGTGCAGGTAGATGTACTGTCACAGCTTAAATATATGGCCCAAGCTTGTATAAACAGGAGAGAGTAGTTTCTTCAGGAATTAGGTAGGCAAAATGGACCCCTTGAGATGTAATTAGGAATTATTTACAGCCCTGAATAATGATCATGCAGTATCTTGCACAAAGCAAAATAAGCAAAGCCAATTCTGAAGAGATCCCTCCTGCCATTAAATATGTGACTAACTAGCAAAATGAGGGGCATAACTATAAGAAATGTGCAATGCCTTTGCAGTAGTTTTAGTTCCAATGTGCTTGCCTATATAAATTCTGTATTTGTGTATTAGCTGTTGCTGAGTAAGTGATGAAAGTAGCAGGGTTTTTAAAGTGCAGCTGTGTAAAACATAGGTTTCCTTGTGTTCACTGTCAAAGTAAGATTTTTGGACAATAACAAGCAGTTGAGAAGCGACAAGATTATACAGCGATAAAAGTAAATGTGAATCAAAGCTGATTCCTAGTGTAGCCCAGAACAAGGCTTTGGCAGTTGTGTAGCTGTGGCTTTAATTTCCGAACTTATCTGTATTATACGAGGAGCTAAAAAAGGAATCTTTGCTCTTATTTATGGAAAACCAGGCACAGCATCTTCAGCCTATCAAACACCTTCCATCAAAATCTCTGACTTCCACTTCCATAGCCTGTAGTAAAGGATCCTAACAGAGACAGTGTTTTAAGGCTTGCCAGGACACTGTATGTCTCATAAGCAGGTCAGTGCAGTGTTTTCTTGAAAGGAAATCATAGGAATTTTGTAGCAAAAAAGGTAAAAAAGATTTAATAAGAGTGGTGACAGTATGGTAGGTGTGGTTGGAAGACCACTGAAAGGTGACGAAACCTAATTTAAGAAAACTGTAACTGTGGGTAAAATGGCAGGACAAGAGCTGCTGGCTGCTCTCAGGTTTTTCAGGCTTTGTTACCGTCTTCGTACAAGCCTGTTCAAGGTTGGTTTAGGCACAGGAGGTTGATAGAAGGGAGCACACCTCAGAGCTAACAGCTGAGGGCCTTGCGCCATCTCCAGCACGTGCTACCACGTACACTGTTAGACAACATGGCTTTCTTCTGGCCATGCCCTCTGCAGGGTGGCTGGCTGGGCCAAAAGCAGTGCTGTTCTCTAGTGCAACAGCGATGAAATGCAGTCAGGGTTTCCACTGGGTGTCCCCTTCTTTTCCCTGACAGACTGTGATTGCTGTCTGTGGCTTAGGGCATGTTTCACTTCACTTGGAGTGTAAAGACAGAACGTCTAAATGAATGTATAAGGCTGAAAAGGTGTCAAGGACAGGTTTGAAAGAGGCAAGATTTGATACAGGATATTTTATGAGTGTTTATTGGCTCCTGTTAATTCGGTAGTTGTGCCTTGCTACCTTCAGCTGCACTCCACTGATGGCAGATGAGGCAGGGCATGGCAGACGCGGGGTCAATGAACACCCTGGGCACGACAGCCCTGAACAAAAAGTCGAGTATGTGGATGCCATCCCGGCCAAACACAGGGCCAACAGCACCACCTGAATCACTCTGGCTTTGCCTCCCTGTGGCAAAGACTGGGGAAGCACAGCTCCAGGTTGTAATGTGAGGCTCAAACTGAGATTTATCTGAAACGCTCCTCAACCTGTTCCCTGAGACTTATACTTCTGCAAGTAGTATACACAGCTTAAAAATACACCTTTTAAATTGACATTTTCCTTTAGGTACCAGCCAGCCAAGTGATTCCGTTGGCTTGCGCCGGCCTGTAATGTGTGGAACTGTACATGCAGACTGAAGGCTGTGATGGGGATTGATGCTAGGTGCTTGATCCTCCTCTGACAGAAGCTAGAAGCAAGGTTCTCAGCCACTTCAGAGGTGCAGAATCAGGCCAACAGTCAGTTTTGAGAGATCCCTGTTTTGTGCGCATAGCAGATGCTGATTGATTAATTATTTAGGATGGCACATTCTGGATTATGAATACAGATAAAACCAGCAAAAGCTATTGCAGAAGGGGTCTGGCTTTTTTATAAAGTACCTGGGATATTGCATTTCAAAAGTATTCTAGAAGTAAATCTCGGTATTAAAGACATTTCCATAAGTTTTTAATGTTAAGCCTCTTTAGCTCAACAATGAAAACACTTAACTTCACAGTTTGACAGGGAAGTGTATTAGCAAATGTCATGGAAGGACTATGTCATGCCAGTAATTCATTCTCCTTAAAAAAATTATCCAGCAAAGTCCTTATGATTTATGAGAGGAATTGAACCGAAATTAGCTATCAAATAAGTCATTGGGCATAATCACTTTTACCCTATTTCATTTGAAATATCTAAGAGCACCCAATAGACATGCCAGTATATTTTTCATCATATTTTGTGCTCTGCTGTCTATGAATAGCTTTTTGTGAGTATTTGAAACTGGATCTCTGAAGGATTGGTAATTATATACCGCTAACCTGTTCTTAGTCTCAAGGATCTATGTTGGAAGTAACTCATGTAAAGACTTGGAATTTGTAGCAGTGAACAAAGACATCGCTGGGTTACACTGGCAAGCAGGTTTTTAGGGGGTTTTAGATGACTCGTGATTCACTAGGTGCTCACTAATACTACCCAGAGAAGGAACTTGCGGGGTCACAGGGCTAAAGCGTCTCGACCAAAGTCATTTAAAGATGGGAGAGTTGTGGGGAAAGACCCCAAATGTTCCGAGTCTTGAAGAGGAGGTTTTACGAAATGACTGGGCCAATATATCAAGTGGCTGTTACTAAATGGATTAGTCTTGCTCTTAACTCTGGGATTTGGGTAATATTTTATCAAGCCATCGCAGTCCACTACCCTGGCAGAAAACTGCACTGGGCTTTCAACAAATGATGTTTCTGGCAAAGCCGATTAGTGCTGCCTTACGAAGTACTGCTGTTATTTACTGGGTATAATATCATATTATGCAAATGTTCCACTGAAATGAATAGGCCTGGGAGTTTAGAACAAAATTTAATGTCAGTACAGTTGGACAATGTGGGTCTGATTACATTAAGCACAGGGTTCAAGTTCTGCTTCTAGACCGGTGATTTAAGAAATCATCTAGTATTGTATATACTGTGATCAGATGTGCAGCCTAGGTTTTGCTTTGAGGAAATGTGAATGTTTTAACTCAGTATCACCTTCTATTAGTACCAGTATTAAGTAAAACTCATGCACTTGGGTTGTTCAAGTGAGCCCAAAATACCAATAAGCAGAGTTGAAGCTAAAATGACCTCGGAGAGTCTGTCTCAGCACACCTTTTTAAAGTCTTCTCACTTCCTCTCACAAGCTTTTCAGCAGAGAATTCTTTGCCTGATTATTAAAATACCTAGAAGATGGGCCTGTATACCGTTTTTTCCCTCAGACCTTGCCCACCCAAACTCCTCTTGACAATGGTGAAGCAGACACCTCCCCGGTGCATGGACTCACCTTCAGTGGAACTGTGCGGGTTCACATCAGCTGAAAATCGAATAGTCTGGCTGCACAAAAAGGGAAGGATTAGGCTTTGCCAGGGTGACAGGGCTGTGCAACCTCCTGGTATAGTGAGGAGAGCTGACATTATCAGAAAAAGTCACTGCTCAGGAGAGAAGTAAAAATAGAATAGGCCACCTCCATCAATTTCTGGTCTGAGAAAAGCAAGAGGCTAAAAAGCAAAGCAGCGAATGTTGTTAACAGCTATGGATTAGTGAGTGAAAGTGGATCTAAAAATCCTACTTTTTCAAGGAGGTGTTCAATACCTATCCTGTGAAGAGATCGCAGGCTCTGAAAGGGATTAAACCACTGATTGCACTAAAATGGCACTGCCACTTAGGACAGGCTTCGGAGTCAGGGAGGTTGAAGGAAGGGCAACAGGGAGCAATCATGAAGGAGGCCAGTGCTAGAGGGCAACAAGCCTAGGGGACCTGGGGTGGAGGCTTGGGGTTTTACACCATCAAGAGAGTGTGCTGGACCTGAAGAGTTTGGAATGAGGATGACAGCTGATAAGATGGAGATACTCTTAGGAGGATGAGAGGGGAAGAATTGGAAGAACCACTTTCTTTTATGCTCACAAAGATAAATTTAAAGTATCTTGAGCCTCCCTGAAAATTGTTAGAGGTTAAGTCCTTGCTTCCCAAGCCTAGTCACCAGAGAATACAATGTGATGTACAGGCAGTGTTTGTAGTAAACAGAATAATTAGAATAACGTATAGCCTACGGTGTGTATAAATATATGCATGAAAAATGAAGACACCACTCATTTTTAAGTACGACATTAGAAGTATGTTGACTTTTATGTAATTAAATTGCTTCCTTGCTGTGTTTTACTTAGTTTCTGCAGAATGAAATGTTACTTTTTGGATAAACATTTCTGCATTATGTCATTAAGGTTATTGAATGATAAAGAAGAAGGAAGATTTGTTCCTAAGGAGTTTTATTTTTTTCATACTAAGGAACTTTAAATGCCAGAGTGGAGATGGCCTATAAATCTAATTGCCAAAGCCACTATTAAAGCAAGAAAGGAATTTAGATGGGATTTGTTCAAATGCCATGTACAGTAGAAGGCAAATAGAGTCTAATCCATTGTGGTGATTCTGGTAGGAAATAAAACACACAGGTCCGTGGGATTACTCTGTTTTAAGAGGGAGGCAGAAAATAGGGAAATTACACCTAAATCCAATTCATGTTGGAAATTAATTGCCTTGGAATAACCTCCTCAAAAAGGAATGACACTCAGAGTCTGATCCAGGTCCCACCAAAGTCTGTGGCTCCACAGACTTTGTGGGAAGGAAGTTGTGGAAATGGCATAAAAGACAGGGGGTCTTGTAAATCTGGAGTCAGAGAAGTTGCTCAGTGCCCTGCTATGCTATGTGGTTTTCCAGCATATGAGCACAGAACCTGGACCCACTGCCATATGTTTGAATTCAAGTCCTTTTTGGGTCTAGAGTGCCTTCCTTGGATCGTATTTTTCAGCTGCTGCAAATGTAAAAAGGGGAGAATATCAATAGAGTGAAACTCAACTACAGGCTTCATCTTAGTTGGTAACGGCCCTTTTTGGCTGTTCCTGACAGATCACCAAAAGAGCTGGTTCATTACTTTCTCCTAGGCTTGTTATTTCTTTGGGCACTATGAGTGGGCACACGGAATCCACACAGCCTTAACTGCTGGGAGTCGGGTGTGCTCAAGCACACAGCTCCATCATGGATATCATATACAATTGAATACCCTCTGTTAGGAAACTAAACCCCCTGTATTGTTAGTTGTGAAATTGCCCTGTAGCTCATGTGAAAGATACCGTTGCAGCATCTGTTACATTATAGTTGAGATTTTTTAAGTGGAAAGCTTTCCGATTGAAAGATACAGTGTTGCCAAAAAGCATTTTCAATGAAAAATGCCAGTTCCAACAGGAAAAAAAACATCATTTAAAAACACTGAAAGATTTTATTTCATTTGGTTCCGTTTTTAAGAAAAATAAATTGGAAATGAAAGTGAAGCCTTGCGCAGTTATCCCCATCCTTAGCACTGGGGAGAACACCGTTCCTCCTTGCCAAAAATACACAAATAGATGGCATTTGGATAGGGACTGTGCCCGCTCAGGTCCTCTGTAAAGGTGGTCAGAGGCAGGATGTTGCTGAAAGAGCTTTCACAGCTGTGTTGCCCAGGGTATTACTATTCCTGAATGATTATGTTTGGCATTTGGAAAATAGATTTCCTCTTGAAACCCCCTACCAAACACCTGGTTTATGCACAGTATCCCAGGAAAATAAGGTACTGCTGTCACCTCCATTATATGAATGGAGAAACTGAGGAGCAGGAAGGTCTTTATGGCTTTTTCACTGTGAACATCGATGGGGAATCTGTAAGGTTTTTTACTCCCTATTCTAAACTGAAATTAGGAGACAACACTGCTTCTTTATGCCCAAAATGCTTGATAAGCAGCAGTGCGTTGGGAATGCAGAAACTTGCATTTTAAAGCCACTAGCTTAAATAGAGAAGCTTAAAAAGCAATTCTAAACTTAACTGGGAGTGATAACTAATGTAAGGATCTGTTAGCACAGAAATTATCTGTTAGGTCCCTCAGTTAAGCATTTCTGTATTAGTTATGTCAACATTTGGTTCAGAGGACTTATAAGGACTGAATTTTGTTTCACAGCCTCAGCATTCTTGAATATGGAGGAAGGTTTGACACTGAGATCTTTAGATTTCCTGTAGTTTTCCACTGGTAAGAGAGCAGACACTGTGCCCAAAAGGCTTTTTGAACTGGCTGCGGGCTGCTACAGACAAAATGCTTGGTTTGATCTGTATGCCAGTATCTGCAAAGCGTCCTGATTTCACATGGCATGAAAGAAAGCTGTGAGGGTGCTGAGAGAGGTGACTAATTAAGGATTATGAAAGAGATTAAAATCCTGTGGACCTTTCTAAACAGTTAAATGGCCAAATGACATCCTCTCCTGTGCGAGGGCAGGGAGTTGAGACACACACGCTGCAGGTTTCATACTAAGCCTGAAGGAAAGCAGTTTTAAGGTGCTCCTAGTTGTTCATCAGTGAGGGATCTATAGTTCCCTTGATCAGTATGCCGATCTAGAAAGGGTCCTGATTTGCCCTCTTCCCCTGGCCTTGGTGCCCCACACAAACTGCCCTTGAGACGATCATAGCAATTCACCCCATGCCTTTTTTATTGTCGTCTTGTTTTTCTTTTCTTTGTAAGGCTGATGCCAAATACATTATCTTAAACGCTTTCAATTTTAAGTAATGAAAAGAGGAGAAATAGCAACTCTGTGGGAATATTTCAAGGGCATTCTCATCCAATATAAAGACAATAGCAGAAGATGCTGATGTGTAAATTGTGGCCAAGAGGTAAAAGAGAGAGAAAGAAAAGAAAGATAAATTTCAAAAAAGGCTTCATTATAGCAGAAGACAAAGAACCTCTTTCTAATCTCACACTACTTTTACTCTGGTGTAATGAAATGAGAGCTCATGTTCGAAAGTTAAACGACACAGGAATAGTGTCTGCTACTATGCAAAACAAACACTGGTCTTCTGAGAAGAAAGAGCAAAACTGAAAGAGGGCAAGTAATAGCATTTCCTGTTTCCAGGCTGTCAAGAATTGCCCTTTGATCAGTTGTATCAAAAGCTGCACCAATTGTCTTCAACTAGGGCTGGTTTGGAAAATATTAACCCCCCAGGGTTTTAGTTTGTTTTCTACTAAATCTAAAGGCAGTGTGGTAAAAGGGTCATTGGAACAGGACGTAGCTAACGTTTTACAGCCTGCTGCTGTGAGATGCTGGATTTTCTCAAGGTAACGCAGTTCAAGGGTTCTTAGCAGTTTTCTTAAAGCTTAGGAAACACGTTTTCAACATGTTGATTAAATCCATCCCTTTCAAGGTAATTAAATGAAATGACCAGATTGCCTTCCATTCTCCCTTTACAAGTTTTCAGTTAAAAAAACTCCACTCTCAGGTTATTTAAGAGGAAAGGTAGTTTCTATCTTTAATACACTTTGTTTACCCATCTCAGAAAGGTGAAAATAGAACTGGAGGTAGAGAGATGGGTGACAAAGCACAGAATGCCTCGTGTCCAAGGAGAGATGAAATAGATTAATATTTTCAGCACAGAAAAAACACACTGACACAAGAATACAGTAAAGACTGATAAAATTGTGAGTGGTAACGGGAGGGAACAGGAAGCTGGTATGTTCTTTCTCATGGTAAAAGAATAAGGCAGTATCAAATGGAATTACTGAGTGGTAGGAATAAAAAGAAAAACAATAAAGTCACAAGAGCAGGTTAGTTAAACTCTGGAACTCACTGCTGTGAGACAGCAAAAGACTTCTTCACATTGCCACATCAGCTCACGTGCATAGAAATATCTAAAGCATTGGATAGAAGTGCTGTCATGTGCAGACCTGCCAAGGATTGTGCACACTGACCCTTCCCCACATCCCTGGCATGGGACAGGTACCAAATCACTCAAGTTAACAGCAAGGGTGCTGTCCCTGCTCCTTCCACAGCAACTGCCTGGGAAATCCATCTTCTCTGGTAATAGGACTTGTCTCATAGTTAGAACCCTGGCAGGACAAGATCTTCCTGAGGCAAGAAAATTATACTATAAATTCAAGGCCTTATACCCAGAAAGTGGAAATTTTCAGATATACTGTGAAATCAAAGTGTCTCCAGCATGTGGTTCACAGCTGACGTAGCTGAGTGAAGGTTATTCATCCTCTGTGGAGAGTCTGGGCAAGAACAGCCCCAGAGCAAATGAACTGTGATTTGACCACGTCTGTCCAGACTTGAGATGTTCAACAGGATGTCAGGAGAGGAGGGATTGCTAATTTTATAGTTAGGAAGGGGTTTGGAGAAATTTGGTATGGAGAGCATGGCAACCTGCAGTCAGGAAACTCAACATCCTCATTTCCATGGTTTCCAGGAGCTGGGTTCAGATGAAGTCTCGGGGTCACAGTGGGAAAAGGCTGTCTATGATAGAGCTCCAGCAGCGTTCAGGAGAGAAAACAGCCCCTACATTGAGAAGCTCTTTGAAAGCATATGGGACACTTACTGAAGCTCAGCAATTAATTAATTTTTCATTTGTTATTGTACCTCATCTACAAAATAACGCGCTCACTGCTTGGCTCAGAAAACCACTGCTGTGTACAGGCTGGTTTGGAAGTATGCTTGAGTGAATGCTTGGGAGCTCCTACTGTTAGTTTTGGTTGGCTTAAGTGACACTAGAATCGTTCTAACAGTTTTCAGTGAACCTGGATAGCACAGCGTGGAGACTGTACCTTGGATAAAACTGGCACGTGGCTGGGAACAGGCTTTTTCCATAAAAGCTCACACCTTTTCCCTACTGTTGTTCCAACAGGGAGCCCCTGGGTAGTGCTTTTCAGCAGAAGATGCCAGCCCTGTCCGGAGCCCTGCGCTGCCAGCTCCCCCCTGCCCAGCCCAGCGAGGGCTCCGCTGTGCTGCTCTCTGAAACGACACGCGCACGGTTTGTACCAGGAGGCTCGTTTGGGTGCTCACGATGCCTGTTCTGAGGATTGCTACAGCCTTGTGTCTGAAACACCCTGGTTTCTTCAGGCACCCTGAAACCACGCTCAGCTCAAGGTAAGATAGATGGATGCCTATGAAGTGTTTTGGGCAAAATGTGAAAATACGATCCATTATGCTGTGTTTCACATGCCACAAGTTACACGTTCTGAGGAGACCCTTACCAAGGCAGCTGTCAGTTCTGAATTTTCCCTGGGGTTGCTATGAGAATCCTTTCAGGTTCTGCCCTAACCCACCCTGCTCCCAAGGCTTCCTCACTCCCTGAACTTCCGTGGGATTTTCCTGCGTTTGTAAATGCTGCATGGCTGGTTAGGAATCTTTACTACCCCAGGGGGTAACAGCTACCCCAGTGCTTTCACAGACTTGCTGTCTGGCCAAGATGCATTTTCTGCCAATCTGTGTATTGCTCACATTGCAGAGTAATGCTTTTTAACATTGGGATTGATATTTTCTGATTACCTGTTCTATTTGAGATGAAAACCAATGGCAAACACCACTTTTGTGTATATAATGGGTTTGGTGGAAAATTCCCCCAGCTCTCTCTTTGAGGGACACCACAGAAAATAGCTGTTTATTTTAATAATTGGAATTGTGCCTCTAATAAACATCTTCTTTAGTAATTTGTAGAGGGCCCTGTTAGGTTGTGGACATGCATTTCTATAAACAGGGGTATTTGTTCGAGTGAAACCTAATGAAGAAAGAAATAATGCAGGAGTTATGTGGAGGGCTGTAGGGTAACAGCCTATCCTGATTAATTTCAAAGTATTTCCACTTGGCAGGATGAGACTTGCAATCACTTCGCAGGTAAAATTCCTTAGAGAATTAGATGAGAATGATTAAGATGATGCTAATGACTTATTACCAGTAGTAAATGGCTCATTAAAGTCCCTTATGGAAATGGGCCAAATGGACAGAACTAGAATTTTTACAGATCACAAGTATTGACAAAAAATGTTAATATTTAGCATCTCCTAAGCTACATTATTTACTGCTCTTTGAAATGCTTAATGATTTTTCTTTACCTGGAACCTAACAGGTCTTAGGAAATTTGGTCCTCATCTGGAGACTGGACAATTAATGCTCCTCACAGGATGTAACGTAGAGCATTATAAGTAACACTTAGGTTCACAAACATCTTTGTTCTAATCTATTTCTTGTGCATGAATTTTTGTATCTCAGCTCATTTAATGCTTTTTTAACTGCACCTCTGATAGACCTGTGACTCTTGAGGTTATTACCCCTGTCCCACGATTAGAATGTCACAATTGAGAGGCACCACAGTGTGACGTAGCTGAAATACCTGTAGTGCTGCTGAAAGATTTCAGCCAGTCAATAAGAATTGGCCTTCTCTCTGCTTCCCACACATAGAGTGTGGCTTGGAAAGCACCTATGAAGAACCGCTTGTCTGGTGTGGTGTCCCAAAACTCGGTATAGTACTTTGGTGAATATTTGATCATCTTTTTCACTTTTACATAGTCTGTAGCTGAATTGTTAATTTCTAATCAGATTCCTGGGATCAATATTCCTGCACTCACCATTAATACTTGTGGAACAAACTTTACAAGAATTTTCAGATTGCTGTTAGGCTGCTCTCCCAGTTATGATGCCTTGATTAGCTGTCCCCAGTGCACTATGCTGAGCAGTTTCCTGAGAAACAGGAGTGGAGCTGACACAGACTGATTCTACAGCTTGCTGAGCGTTTCTCCCAAGCATGATAACTGCCACCAATTTCATTAGGATTTGACGTTATTCAGTGTTTTCCAGAGATTCTCAAGAGTCATCCTTTATTTGTCTTGATACCACATTAGAATAGGTATTGTAAGAATTGCAATTCAAGTTCTTGTATAAGTATCTGAGAAGTCAGTAATAAATAGTCCTAATTAGTAGACAGAAATAAAGAACTTTTAATCTAAACTACATGAGCACAAGAAACAGATGGGCTTAAGTGCAAATAATTCTCTTTTTATAGCAAGCTCTTTTTTCATTTTTTAATATCTGTCACTGGAATTCAATTTTTTATTTGCCAATCATGTTTTCAGTGAATTGCAAGTTACTGGGGAATGCTGCTCAAATTCTCCTAAGGAAGATGCACTTCTTGTTAATTAAATTAATCCGTTTTTATTAATATCTCTGCACTGAGGAAGTGAAAACTGAGTTCACTTCCTTCCCTTGTTCCTTTGGGGAATATGAATTCTGTATATGTAAGGAGGATTTAGCCCTTCTGAACCAAACAAAATTGTTTTTAAACAGATCTGCTCATAAAACTGTATTAATAACAGGCATTCGGTCCAGCATTTGTACAGCTCATTCATAAATCAAATCTATGGTCTGATTCACTTAGTCCAAAGTGTGTTGGACAACCATGCATTTGTTATATAGTGCTATGTACTGGTAAAGTGGGTCATATGCTTCCGAAGAGCATCAGACCGATTTAGTGCATAATTGAAATATAGAGTATGGCTGCAGAAACCCTGGTTTTTATCTAGAAACTGTGCAGTTGCGCGGCCAGGCTGTTACAGTCTAGTCATGGGCACATACTAAATCCGATGCATCTCAGAAATTTTGCTTGCACACACAAGCTGACTGTGCTGTGCGAAGGCAATGAGTTTTTGTTTGGGCAATAAGCTTCTTCCCAGAATCTTCAGTCTGATTGTGCATGTCTTAACTTACTGTGTGTGTCTTAATTTACTGTGGGTATCTTAACTAATACTCCCTGAGTCAGCCTAGGTGATCCTAGGAACATCTATGTCAGCCCTACATTAAGCGTTGACTTCTCCAGCAGCAACTCCAGTTTCCCTGGATGATGCATTTTGTCCAGTGGTGCATAATCACCCAATGCAACCTTTGAGTCAAAGGACTGGGTAAAAAATGTAATTCTGGCATCAGCTTCTTATCCTTCAAGGCAGTGAGTCTTGTTCCTTGCTCTAGTCATGAGAGCTGGACAGCGTGGGACTCTTATGTTCTGCATTGTCACAAGTAACACTTAGTATTCACTAAAAAGGTATTGATCTCTCTCCCTCAAGTCCTAAGCCTCCTTGTAAATCAGTACATCTCATGGAGTGAAGAACTGGGAAATAATAAGAGTGCCTGGATCTAACAGTTTCTCTGAAAAGAGACTAGACCGCTTCCCTGTGGCCGGTGCTGTTGACCTAATGTCCCATCAGCACTGCAGTCCGCAGACAAGAGTCCTGGTTTGATTAAAAGCGTTACCATGTGAAAGATTCAATTTCACCTCACTCTTACGTCCAAAGTAAGACGATACCATTCAGTGCTTGACTCCGGTTGAACTCCCATCTGGCTGGTGAACTTCAGGGAATGCTGACAACCACCCAGAGCTGCTCCGAGCGGATGCCGTGGTGCCGTTGTTATGTGGGCATGCTGGAGGGAAGCACCGTATTTACACAGTTGAGTGTCGGTTTGCAGGTGCCTGGGTTCACGTCTGAGACCGCATGGTAGGTGCAGCTGAGCTGCCAGGATAGCATCTTCTGGAGTCTCCCCTGGCTGCAGAAGCACCTTGGGGTCCTACCTTCACAGCTACGTGAGATGCATGGAGTTAGACAGCATGGGATACCTCAGCTGGCTAATCAGAAAGTCCTGTTTTCCAACTAAAACCTTGTGACAGCAGTCCAGACTGCCTTGTTTGCTCTGGGAAGCTGGTCTGACTCTGCTTAGCCAACATGTGCTAGTTCTTACTGCTTGCCCTACCTCTACCTCAGAGCACCCACCCCACTGGCAGAGGGGCAGTTCGATAAACGTGTGTTTTGGTGTTGCCTGAAATCTGTCAGTGTGGCCAGCATTATACAAGGAGAGAACATGGAGTCCTTTCTGCCTGGAGAGATTTCTTTCCCAGAAGACAAAATGCACGTTGAAGTTGATCTGGGCCGCTCTCTCTCTTCCCTCATCTCCTGTCTTCATGGCAGTCAGGCTCTGAACCTCTTTCAGCTGGGTGGCTTACATTAATACATCGCTTACTGATCATCTGGGCTGGCAGGAGAAAATCAAAGAGAACGTCAGAAAACAGGAGCATAATTCTGTTCCCAGCTGGAGAGCTCTTCTGTCTCGTCAGAGGTGCAGAGATTTGATATGGGTCACAGAAAACTTGCTATACTGACAGTTGTTACTTTTGGGATTAGATCGATATTGGTCTGTATCCAGGAATTAGTAGAACAACTGCCTGCAGGAATACATTTTAGAGGTGATTTCCTATCAGCGCAGGATGCTTCTGAATTTAATTCTGCTATTCCAGACACCATTTACTTTTCTAATACTTAAAGCCATATGCTCTGCTCACAAGAAATCCTGCAGGTAAAGAGAAAACAGAAGAATACGCGTGAGAGGATTAGACATAATATGGATTGTGAAGTCTTATGTAAAACAGAAAATCATTTTTTTTGAGATGTTTTGCAAAGAAATTTTGCACTTGGCACGGCATTTAACTTACCTGTCATTTTCACCTTGAAGATCAGCAGAGAAAACCTAATAATGCTTACACTCTTAGGAATGATTGTCTTTGTAAAGCCGCTATATTTGCAGCATTATACAAGGCAAAAAATGTCAGGTTTGTCATCTCCAGTAGCTTCTTTATGAAGTGCAGGTGTCTTATTTCAAAGGACCAAACTGAGTAGCATATTTTCTTTCTGTTTCAAAATCCTTTCCTGCTATACTCTTAAAAAAAACCAATGGACAGATATTTTATGCTGTTCCACAGTGAATGTTAGTTTAAAAATAAAATGAAATCTTAAAAACACTAAGAAAAAAGACCAGGTTAAGCAGGTATCACCATGATGTCTCAGTCTGTAGGGACTGCTATTACAGGTAGACTTCCAGCAGGAACCATTGTGCATAGGCTGCAGAACTGAAGGCAAAGCTAGGCTCAGTCTTTTGACTTTCCTGGATCGGTCTTTTCTAGTCTCTAGACCCTCCATTTTTAAAGATATTTTGTGTTCTGTCCTTGAAAATTGTTATTAATGGCCTAGTTAAGCAGGGAGAGGATTACTACTTATCTATATTTATTCCAATTTCTGCTTTAAACATTGTTTTATGTAAATTTACCATGGCATTTAATTCCCTCCATTTATACACTTGACTTACTACATTTTTACAAATACTTATTAGTTATTTTGAATATCAGTCTTGCATATTATATATATAATATATAGTCTTGCAATATCTTCATCAATGACCTGGATGAAGGGATTGAATGTACCCTTAGCAAGTTCGCGGATGACACTAAGCTGGGAGGAAGTGTCGATCTGCTCAGCCTTATTTATTATTTCTTTTTCATTCTCATTGCCTATAGAAGCTAAAGTAAACCTGTGGAGGCAAGGACAGGTAGATTTGAACATGGAATGAAGTGCTGTGGTCTAAAATGTCATAGAGCAGAGCCTGGAAGTAGTGGAGGAGTACTCAGTCCAGGAGGAAAAACGTGCAGAAACTCTGCCTTTCTCCTCCGAATGCTCTGCGTATGCCAGCCTTAGAGCAAGCTGCTTTGGTTGTCGGCAAGTCTAGGTAGAATAACATGTTGTGGGCTAATTTAGCTTACTGCTGAGCCCTGCTGCCCAGCAGAGCTGAATAGATACATCTTCTGTCAGTCTGCAGCTCGGAAAGCAGAATTGCCAAGTCACTCCCACAGTAAATGGTTATTTTCCCTGCACAGTTAATGCAGTTGTATAGAACAACTAGGATGCCAGGAACATGGAAACACAGAGGCTGAAATCTTGCAAAGTGTTCAGGCAACAAAATCCCATGGATGGTGGATTCCCTAATGGGCTGATGTTGGCTGTGTTATATTCATATGTGTTGTAATACAGAAGCAGTGCTTCTCGCTGTGCCTAGCAGAGGTTGTAGCACAGTATGGCTAGATCTTTGTAGTAAAGGAATACCTGCAGTTTCTCAGCAGAACCCTTCTATTAAAAAATGGATCTGATCACTATATCCAAGAGACTTGAGGCTTGGCTCACAGGGGAATGATAATCCCAAACCAGTGAAGCTAAGTGGAAAGATGTGTAGAATTATTTGAGCACTGAAAAGACTCTGAGAAACCCGTGACAATAAATAATCTGTTCCACTTCAGTGATGGAAACTGATTTCAGGCATATCTAGAGAGAGAAATATGATTAACAGAATTTCAGTTTCAAGTCTATTAGGAATCAAACTTTCAGACTGACAGCCGCTGTTTGATTGTTTTCAGCTATTTTTTTACCTTCTGATTAATGCCATTTTTTTAAAGCAATTTTAATTTTCTTTGCTGAATGGAAACTTACAGGACACATTCTCCATCACAGAAGCAAATACCTTGGCTGATCTATTAGAGAAGAGCCCTATCCAAAGGTGGGAGAACAGCTGTACTGAGGTTTTTCTAGCTTAATAGGGAATTGAATCTATTTCAGCCCAGGGACAAAATACTGCATCACTGGTGTTTGAAGAAATGACTGCAGAACATTTGCTACAATTGATCATTTACTGCTCCCTTTTCTGGCTTTAACACTCCAACGTCCTACTTCTCAAACACGGGGTTGGGTGAACAAAAAGCACCCGAGTGAACGGCTCTCTCCAGAATTAGGTTTTGGCAGTTCCTTTCGCACAGTGCCCCTTCAGAGTGCACTTAGCATTATGGATATCGAGAGCAGCAAAGGAGGAAATGCTTCTTAGCACTGCATCTACAGTGTAATCAGAGTTTAAATCTAAAATCTATTTTCCAGAAGAAAACAAATGCCGAATTCTAGTGGCCAGGAATTCAAGCACCGCAGGTCAAAATTTTAGTCTTTCTCTAATGCTCCACTTAGAGCCTGTGGAAAAGGAACAGCACATTTTCCTGCCACCACTCAGCCACCTCATCTTTGAATAGGAAGACTTTTTTTTTCTTGCAAGGGATCAAGCATTTAGATTACTTGTGTGTGTTTCCCCTATTTATAGCGGATGATCACAGAGGGCAAAGGTGAGCAAATGGATTTAAAACAATATTGCACAAGTAATGTTGCATGCACTAATATTACACGCTTCATTGCATCTTTGGTTATTCATTCTTTACACCAGTCCTCTGGGACAAAATCAATGAGACATTTTATGTTATGCTTCAAAGTCATCATAATTGTTTGTTTTGAAGCAACGTTTTTTTCCCTTTTGTCAGCCAGGCAATTTGCTGAAGTACCCAATTTTGCAACAGCAGTCAGGAATAGAGCCAGAAGCTTTTTAAAAATAATTTGAGGAGGGGAAAACCCAACAACAACAAAACCCTCTGCTGAAGTGCTGTGTTGTTTGTAACACGGAAATCTCCCCAAAGGGGACTCATAATGCAGCAAAAAAAAAAAAAAAAAAATTCCCCATAGCACTTACTTCAAACCAACATGAGTGTTAAACATTATTTATAATATCTGTGTGACAACAAGGTGTCTTTGCATAATTAAAGCACCTCAGAAGATGTGTACAGCAAGACATCCCACTGTCAATTAGCTGCTTGAGTGGTCACATTTCCACACAGAAATTCTGCATGTTTCTTCTCTGGACAGGAGCAGTGCTGCACTTGACCTTTTCTGCCTTCCCAAAGGATGTTGCCATATAATTTTTTTCACTGTATTACCTACATCTGAACCTGGGCTTTTCATAAAGGCATTGGTCATGTGCTAAAAAATGACTAATTAGTGTGATGTTTGTGTCTGTAGTAACACCAAAAGCCTGGCAGAGATTTCCAAGGCAGTGGTTCCAGAGGTCGTACAAGCCCTCGGTAATGAGCTCCTCTAGTGCTTCCATGGGATGTCCAAAGGCTTTGCCGTCAGTGCTGGTCCCTCTCGTGGAGCGGGAGCTGAGGCACACGGCAGTGGCCTGATTCCCGTAGTCAGCCAGGAGGCTGGTGGCAGCCAGGCAAGAAATGAGGCTTGAAAATCAGGCAAGGCTTTGTCGGTGATGGCCCCAAATTCTTGCAGCATGAAGCTCAGAAAAGATGCCTTGGGTCTCTATCTCTGCAGTCCATGAATCTCAGCTCAAGACCTCCTTGCTAATTAGGAGATTATTCAGGAATGGCTATAACTGAAGTATATTTAAATTAAAAAAAGAAAAAGAAAAGAAAAGCAGAGGTATATTGTTAACATCCCTCTGTCGTAGTAAGAGCCCCCGGGGATGCTACTTGGCTGCTTGTAAGTGTATTTAACATAAAGCAGAGATGATTGAAAAATGTAGCTTGTAGGTCCCTGGGGCAGTCTGCCGTTCACCAGACAGGACAGCGAGCAGTGCTGGAAGGAGACGGTGCAGGCAGCTCTGTGCCTGACGGCCCCGCAGGCAAGGAAGGCTTGTGTGTACTCAGGGTACCATGTGATGATTAGATCCTTTAGCACCTGTGAAAGCCACTTGTTTACAACTCTTATTACATTATTTTGTATGCTCTGCTATAAGATATTTGTTCCTCAGGATTTGATAAGGTGCACAGACCTGCAGCGCATATTAAGCACCGCATGCATGCAGAGCCAGATGAGCTGCAAGGCCAAAGTCATTAGTGGCATTCGATGGAGTTCAGTGGGCTTATCCCATGGATGAATTCTGCATGTATTCTGTAAAATAGGTAAGTATTTGACTAAAATTAGCCAAATCCTCCAGAGCCTAATGGAGTGCTTATGGGCTCTGGCAACTTAACCCAATGTTTAATTTGCACTAATCTAGCCAAGACTGCAGAAGCATGAAATATACTCTACAGGGAGAGCACTGCTCTTTGAAGTTAGTGGCTTAATTCCCATTGTCTCTGATGGGAGCAGGACTGGGCTTTGTGTGGCATTTACTCCTGTAGTTGTAGACAGAAATCTTTGTACATATGAATTAATTTGGCCTATATTTGGGGGAATTCCAATCTTCCGACTTTACTAAAATCTTGTTAACTTTCAGGGAGCCTGCACAGCTGCTCGTGTGAGTCCTGCATATTCTCCATGTGGACATCCTGGACGGGGAGAAGCTGCAGATTTCACGTCTCGGCACATATCGCTAACGAGCTAGAGAGCTAATAGCAGTGGAAAGGGAATGGAAGGAAGGAAAACAGCTCTTTGTTCAGCAGCGTGAAGTCAACTGACACGTAACCCAAGATTTTTTTTTTAGAGGATTCTGTAGGTACCATTCAGAACGGATTATTTGATGATTTGTGTTCACCTGCTGCTTTCGGATTCTGGCAGCTTGGAGGTCAGCTTACCCTCAGCCTCGTGACGGTCTCAGGCAAGCGTGCTGGCTGCGGCTGTCCCAGCTGGGCG